>NW_025333865.1:0-836 GCF_019186645.2 Phyllostomus hastatus
CTCTATTTAGGTGTCTTTGGTTATATTTTGCTTGTTTGTTTCATTTGTTGTTTAGGTTCCTGTTAAAGGTGAGATCATATGGTATTTGTCTTTCACTGCCTGGCTTATTTCGCTTAACATAATGTTTTCCAGCTCCATCCATGCTGTTGCAAAGGGTAGGAGCTCCTTTCTTTCTGCTGCACAGAATTCCATTGTGTAAATGTAGCATAGTTTTTTGATCTATTCATTTACTGATGGACACCTAGGTTGCTTTCAGCACTTGGGTATTGTAAATTGTGTTGCTATGAACATTGGGGTGTATAGGTGCTTTTGGATTGGTATTTCAGGGTTCTCAGGATATGATCCTAGCAGTGGAATTGCTGGGTCAAAAGGCAGATCCGTTTTTAGTTTTCTGAGGAAGTTCCATACTGTTTTCAAAAGTGGTTGTACCAGCCTGCAATCCCACCAACAGTGCACTAGGGTCCCTTTTTCTCCACAACCTCTCCAACACTTGTTGGTTGCTTTGTTTATGATGGCCATTCTGACTGGTGTGAAGTGGTATCTCATTGTGGTTTTAATTTGCATCTCTCTGATAGCTAGCGATATTGAGCATCTTCCCAAGTGTCTCTAGATCCTCTGTATGTCCTCCTTGGAGAAGTGTCTGTTCAAGGCCTTTGCCTATTTTTTAATTGGGTTGCTTGTCTTCTTAGAGTGGAGTTGTGTAAGTTCTTTGTATATTTTGGAGATTAAACCCTTGACTGAGGTATCATGGGCAAATATGTTTTCCCATACAGTTGGTTCTCTTTTTATTTTAATACTGTTTTCTTTAGCCATGCAGAAGCTTTGTAATTTGATGA
>NW_025333866.1:0-50315 GCF_019186645.2 Phyllostomus hastatus
TGTGAACTAACTTGTAAGAACAAGTATGAATTTTCGGTAAAAACTGCATTTCTCAAAGAATGAACAGTGATGAACTGCTTCAATACTACTAATTCTCTGTGAAATGTTACATATTTGGAGAACACACTGTTACTTCACCATCTGGTAGTAGTACCTAACATTACTACATGTACCTGTTTCAGTACAAAGGAATGTATGTTGTTTCTACAGTAATGCCTTCAGTTTGAACACTTGTGCAGCATTGATTCACTGAAATGCTGCATTTGCTCTACATTTCATGGGAACTAACTTGTAAGAATAAGTATGAATTTTGGGTAAAAACTGCATTTCTCAAAGAATGAACAGTGATGAACTGCTTCAACACTACTAATTCTCTTTGTGAAATGTTACATATTTGGAGAACACACTGTTACTTCAACATTTTGTAGTAGTACCTAACATTACTACATGTACCTGTTTCAGTACAAAGGTATGTATGTTGTTTCTACAGTAATGCGTTCAGTTTGAACACTTGTGTAGCATTGATTCACTGAAATGCTGCATTTGCTCTACTTTTCATGGGAACTAACTGGTAAGAACAAGTATGAATTTTGGGTAAAAACTGCATTTCTCAAAGAATGAACAGTGATGAACTGCTTCAACACAACTAATTCTCTGTGAAATGTTACATATTTGGAGAACACACTGTTACTTCAACATTTTGTAATAGTACCTAACATTACTACATGTACCTGTTTCAGTACCAAGGTATGTATGTTGTTTCCACAGTAATGCGTTCAGTTTGAACACTTGTGTAGCATTGATTCACTGAAATGCTGCATTTGCTCTACTTTTCATGGGAACTAAGTTGTAGGAACAAGTATGAATTTTGGGTAAAAACTGCATTTCTCAAAGAATGATCAGTGATGAACTGCTTCAACACTACTAATTCTCTGTGAAATGTTACATATTTGGAGAACACACTGTTACTTCAACATTTTGTAGTAGTACCTAACATTACTACATGTACCTGTTTCAGTACCAAGGAATGTATGTTGTTTCCACAGTAATGCCTTCAGTTTGAACACTTGTGTAGCAGTGATTCACTGAAATGCTGCATTTGCTCTACTTTTCATGTGAACAAAGTTGTAAGAACAAGTATGAATTTTCGGTAAAAACTGCATTTCTCAAAGAATGAACAGTGATGAACTGCTTCAATACTACTAATTCTCTTTGAAATGTTACATATTTGGAGAACACACTGTTACTTCACCATCTGGTAGTAGTACCTAACATTACTACATGTACCTGTTTCAGGACAAAGGAATGTATGTTGTTTCTACAGTAATGCCTTCAGTTTGAACACTTGTGCAGCAGTGATTCACTGAAATGCTGCATTTGCTCTACATTTCATGGGAACTAACTTGTAAGAACAAGTATGAATTTTGGGAAAAAACTGCATTTCTCAAAGAATGAACAGTGATGAACTGCTTCAACACTACTAATTCTTTGTGAAATGTTACATATTTGGAGAACACACTGTTACTTCAACATTTTGTAGTAGTACCTAACATTACTACATGTACCTGTTTCAGTACAAAGGAATGTATGTTGTTTCCACAGTAATGCGTTCAGTTTGAACACTTGTGTAGCATTGATTCACTGAAATGCTGCATTTGCTCTACTTTTCATGGGAACTAACTGGTAAGAACAAGTATGAATTTTGGGTAAAAACTGCATTTCTCAAAGAATGAACAGTGATGAACTGCTTCAAACACTACTAATTCTCTGTGAAATGTTACATATTTGGAGAACACACTGTTACTTCAACATTTTGTAGTAGTACCTAACATTACTACATGTACCTGTTTCAGTACAAAGGAATGTATGTTGTTTCTACAGTAATGCCTTCAGTTTGAACACTTGTGTAGCAGTGATTCACTGAAATGCTGCATTTGCTCTAATTTTCATGGGAACTAACTTGTAAGAACAAGTATGAATTTTGGGTAAAAACTGCATTTCTCAAAGAATGAACAGTGATGAACTGCTTCAACACTACTAATTCTCTGTGAAATGTTACATATTTGGAGAACACACTGTTACTTCAACATTTTGTAGTAGTACCCTAACATTACTACATGTACCTGTTTCAGTACAAAGGAATGTATGTTGTTTCTACAGTAATGCCTTCAGTTTGAACACTTGTGTAGCAGTGATTCACTGAAATGCTGCATTTGCTCTACTTTTCATGTGAACTAACTTGTAAGAACAAGTATGAATTTTGGGTAAAAACTGCATTTCTCAAAGAATGAACAGTGATGAACTGCTTCAACACTACTAATTCTCTGTGAAATGTTACATATTTGGAGAACACACTGTTACTTCAACATTTTGTAGTAGTACCTAACATTACTACATGTACCTGTTTCAGTACAAAGGAATGTATGTTGTTTCTACAGTAATGCCTTCAGTTTGAACACTTGTGTAGCAGTGATTCACTGAAATGCTGCATTTGCTCTACTTTTCATGTGAACTAACTTGTAAGAACAAGTATGAATTTTGGGTAAAAACTGCATTTCTCAAAGAATGAACAGTGATGAACTGCTTCAACACTACTAATTCTCTGTGAAATGTTACATATTTGGAGAACACACTGTTACTTCAACATTTTGTAGTAGTACCTAACATTACTACATGTACCTGTTTCAGTACAAAGGAATGTATGTTGTTTCTACAGTAATGCCTTCAGTTTGAACACTTGTGTAGCAGTGATTCACTGAAATGCTGCATTTGCTCTACTTTTCATGGGAACTAACTTGTAAGAACAAGTATGAATTTTGGGTAAAAACTGCATTTCTCAAAGAATGAACAGTGATGAACTGCTTCAACACTACTAATTCTCTGTGAAATGTTACATATTTGGAGAACACACTGTTACTTCAACATTTTGTAGTAGTACCTAACATTACTACATGTACCTGTTTCAGTACAAAGGAATGTATGTTGTTTCCACAGTAATGCCTTCAGTTTGAACACTTGTGTAGCAGTGATTCACTGAAATGCTGCATTTGCTCTACTTTTCATGAGAACTAACTTGTAAGAACAAGTATGAATTTTGGGTAAAAACTGCATTTCTCAAAGAATGAACAGTGATGAACTGCTTCAACACTACTAATTCTCTGTGAAATGTTACATATTTGGAGAACACACTGTTACTTCAACATTTTGTAGTAGTACCTAACATTACTACATGTACCTGTTTCAGTACAAAGGAATGTATGTTGTTTTCCACAGTAATGCCTTCAGTTTGAACACTTGTGTAGCAGTGATTCACTGAAATGCTGCATTTGCTCTACTTTTCATGTGAACTAACTTGTAAGAACAAGTATGAATTTTGGGTAAAAACTGCATTTCTCAAAGAATGAACAGTGATGAACTGCTTCAACACTACTAATTCTCTGTGAAATGTTACATATTTGGAGAACACACTGTTACTTCAACATTTTGTAGTAGTACCTAACATTACTACATGTACCTGTTTCAGTACAAAGGAATGTATGTTGTTTCTACAGTAATGCCTTCAGTTTGAACACTTGTGTAGCAGTGATTCACTGAAATGCTGCATTTGCTCTACTTTTCATGTGAACTAACTTGTAAGAACAAGTATGAATTTTGGGTAAAAACTGCATTTCTCAAAGAATGAACAGTGATGAACTGCTTCAACACTACTAATTCTCTGTGAAATGTTACATATTTGGAGAACACACTGTTACTTCAACATTTTGTAGTAGTACCTAACATTACTACATGTACCTGTTTCAGTACAAAGGAATGTATGTTGTTTCCACAGTAATGCCTTCAGTTTGAACACTTGTGTAGCAGTGATTCACTGAAATGCTGCATTTGCTCTACTTTTCATGTGAACTAACTTGTAAGAACAAGTATGAATTTTGGGTAAAAACTGCATTTCTCAAAGAATGAACAGTGATGAACTGCTTCAACACTACTAATTCTCTGTGAAATGTTACATATTTGGAGAACACACTGTTACTTCAACATTTTGTAGTAGTACCTAACATTACTACATGTACCTGTTTCAGTACAAAGGAATGTATGTTGTTTCCACAGTAATGCCTTCAGTTTGAACACTTGTGCAGCAGTGATTCACTGAAATGCTGCATTTGCTCTACTTTTCATGTGAACTAACTTGTAAGAACAAGTATGAATTTTGGGTAAAAACTGCATTTCTCAAAGAATGAACAGTGATGAACTGCTTCAACACTACTAATTCTCTGTGAAATGTTACATATTTGGAGAACACACTGTTACTTCAACATTTTGTAGTAGTACCTAACATTACTACATGTACCTGTTTCAGTACAAAGGAATGTATGTTGTTTTCCACAGTAATGCGTTCAGTTTGAACACTTGTGTAGCAGTGATTCACTGAAATGCTGCTTTTGCTCTACTTTTCATGTGAACTAACTTGTAAGAACAAGTATGAATTTTGGGTAAAAACTGCATTTCTCAAAGAATGAACAGTGATGAACTGCTTCAACACTACTAATTCTCTGTGAAATGTTACATATTTGGAGAACACACTGTTACTTCAAACATTTTGTAGTAGTACCTAACATTACTACATGTACCTGTTTCAGTACAAAGGAATGTATGTTGTTTCTACAGTAATGCCTTCAGTTTGAACACTTGTGTAGCAGTGATTCACTGAAATGCTGCATTTGCTCTACTTTTCATGGGAACTAACTTGTAAGAACAAGTATGAATTTTGGGTAAAAACTGCATTTCTCAAAGAATGAACAGTGATGAACTGCTTCAACACTACTAATTCTCTGTGAAATGTTACATATTTGGAGAACACACTGTTACTTCAACAGTTTTGTAGTAGTACCTAACATTACTACATGTACCTGTTTCAGTACAAAGGAAATGTATGTTGTTTTCCACAGTAATGCGTTCAGTTTGAACACTTGTGTAGCAGTGATTCACTGAAATGCTGCATTTGCTCTACGTTTTCATGTGAACTAACTTGTAAGAACAAGTATGAATTTTGAGAAAAAACTGCATTTCTCAAAGAATGAACAGTGGTGAACTGCTTCAACACTACTAATTCTCTGTGAAATGTTACATATTTGGAGAACACACTGTTACTTCAAACATTTTGTAGCACTACCTCACATTACTACATGTACCTGTTTCAGGACAAAGGAATGTATGTTGTTTTCCACAGTAATGCCTTCAGTTTGAACACTTCTGTAGCAGTGATTCACTGAAATGCTGCATTTGCTCTACTTTTCATGTGAACTAACTTGTAAGAACAAGTATGAATTTTGGGTAAAAACTGCATTTCTCAAAGAATGAACAGTGATGAACTGCTTCAACACTACTAATTCTCTGTGAAATGTTACATATTTGGAGAACACACTGTTACTTCAACAGTTTTGTAGTAGTACCTAACATTACTACATGTACCTGTTTCAGTACAAAGGAAATGTATGTTGTTGTCCACAGTAATGCGTTCAGTTTTGAACACTTGTGAAGCAGTGATTCACTGAAAATGCTGCATTTGCTCTACGTTTTCATGTGAACTAACTTGTAAGAACAAGTATGAATTTTGGGTCAAAAACTGCATTTCTCAAAGAATGAACAGTAATGAACTGCTTCAACACTAGTAATTCTCTGTGAAATGTTACATATTTGGAGAACACACTGTTACTTCAACAGTTTTGTAGTAGTTCCTAACATTACTACATGTATCTGTTTCAGTAGAAATGAAAGTATATTGTTTTCAATAGTAATGCGTTCAGTTTGAACACTTGTGTAGCAGTGATTCACTGAAATGCTGCATTTGCTCTACTTTTCATGTGAACTAACTTGTAAGAACAAGTATGAATTTTGGGTAAAAACTGCATTTCTCAAAGAATGAACAGTGATGAACTGCTTCAACACTACTAATTCTCTGTGAAATGTTACATATTTGGAGAACACACTGTTACTTCAACAGTTTTGTAGTAGTACCTAACATTACTACATGTACCTGTTTCAGTACAAAGGAAATGTATGTTGTTTTCCACAGTAATGCATTCAGTTTGAACACTTGTGTAGCAGTGATTCACTGAAATGCTGCATTTGCTCTAGTTTTCATGTGAACTAACTTGTAAGAACAAGTATGAATTTTGGGTAAAAACTGCATTTCTCAAAGAATGAACAGTGATGAACTGCTTCAACACTACTAATTCTCTGTGAAATGTTACATATTTGGAGAACACACTGTTACTTCAACAGTTTTGTAGTAGTTCCTAACATTACTATATGTATCTCCTTCAGTAGAAATGAAAGTATGTTGTTGTCCCAGTAATGCGTTCAGTTTGAACAGTTTTCCAGGAGTGACTCGCAGAAATGCTGCCTTTGCCCTAGTTTTCATGTGAACTAACTTGTAAGAACAGGTAAGGATTGTGGGTCAAAACTGCATTTCTCAAAGAATGAACAGTAATGAACTGCTTCAACACTAGGAATTCTCTGTGAAATGTAACATATTTGGAGAACACACTGTTCCTTCAAAGTTTTGTAGTAGTTCTTAACTTTGCTCTATATATCTCCTTCACTAGAAATGAAAGGATGTTGTTTTCCTAGTAATGCGTTCAGTTTGAACACTTTTGTAGCAGTGATTCACAGAAATGCTGCATTTGCTCTAGGTTTCATGTGAACTAACTTGTAAGAACAGGTATGGATTTTGAGTAAAAACTGCATTTCCCAAAGAATGAACAGTAATGAACTGCTTCAACACTAGTAATTCTCTGTGAAATGTAACATATTTGGAGAACACACTGTTACTTCAAAGTTTTGTAGTAGTTCTTAACTTTGCTATATGTATCTCCTTCAATAGAAATGAAAGTATGTTGTTGTCCCAGTAATGCGTTCAGTTTGAACAGTTTTGTAGCAGTGACTCGCAGAAATGCTGCATTTGCCCTAGTTTTCATGTGAACTGACTTGTAAGAACAGGTATGGATTTAGGGTCAAAACTGCATTTCTCAAAGAATGAATAGTAATGAACTGCTTCAACACTAGGAATTCTCTGTGAAATGTAACATATTTGGAGAACACACTGTTACCTCAGCATTTTGTAGTAGTTCATAACATTACTGTATGTATCTCCTTCAGTAGAAATGAAAGGATGTTGTTTCTTTAGTAATGCCTTCAGTTTGAACACTTTTGTAGCAGTGATTCTCAGAAATGCTGCATTTGCTGTACTTTTCATGTGAACTCACTAGGGACGAGTATGAATTTTGGGTAAAAACTGCATTTCTCTCAGAATGAACAGTCATGACCTGCTTCAACACAATTGATTCTCTGTGAAATGTTACATATTTGGAGAACACACGGTTACTTCCACGTTTTATAGTACTTCATAACATTACTGTATGTATCTCTTTCAATGAAAATGAAAATGTGTGCTTTCTACAGGAATGAGTTCAGTTTTACCACTTCTGTTACAATGATTGAGAGACGTTGCATTTGCAGTCGTTTTCATGTGAACTAACACCGAAGAATAACTACGAATTTAGGGTGTAATTGTATTTCTCTAGGAATGAAGAGTAATGAACTGCTTCAACACTGTTAATTCTCTGTGAAATGTTACCTCGGAGAACACGTTTACTTCAAATTTGTAGTGTTTCACAGCATTACTATGTGTATCTCTTTCAGTACAAATTGAAATGTGTAGTTTCTACAGGAATGCCTTCAGTTTTAACTCTTCTGTAGCAGTGAATCGCAGAAATGCTGCATTTGCTGTAGTTTTCATGTGGACTACTTCTAAGAGGAAGTATTTATTTTGGGCAAAAACTGCATTTCTCTAACAATGAACAGTAATTAACTGCTTCAACACTAACCTTTCCCTTTAAAAAATTCCATATTTGGAGAACACACGGTTACTTCCACATTTTGTAGTAGTTCATAACATTGCTATATGTATCAATTTCATTACAAGTTTAAATATTCAGTTTCTACAGTTATGCGTTCAGTTGTAACAATTCTGTAGCAGTGATTCACAGAAATACTGTGCTTGCTGTAGTTTTCATGTGAACTAACTTCTAAGAACAAGTATGAATTTTGGGTATTAACTGTGTTTTTCACAGAATGAACAGTCATGAACTGCTTCAACACTAGTAATTCTCTATGAAATGTTACCTATTGGGAGAACACACGGTTACTTCAACATTTTGTAGTAGTTCATAACATTACTATATGTATCTCTTTCAATAGAAATGAAAATGTGTGGTTTCTATAGGAATGAGTTCAGTTTTACCACTTTTGTTACAATGATTGAGAGAAACGCTGCATTTGCTGTAGTTTTCAAGTGAACTAAGACCGAAGAATAACTACGAATTTGGGGTAAAATTGCATTTCTCTAAGAATGAAGAGTAATGTACTGCTTCAACACTATTAATACTCTGTGAAATGTTACCTTTGGAGAACACATGTTTACTTCAAAATTTGTAGTGGTTCATAGCATTACTGTATGTATCTCTATCAGTACAAGTTGAAATGTGTGGTTTCTACAGAAATGCCTTCAGTTTTAACACTTCTGTAGCATGAATCGCAAAATGCTGCATTTGCTGTAGTTTTCATGTGAACTGCTTTTAAGAACAAGTATTAATATTGGGTAAAAACTGCATTTCTCTAACAATGAACAGTAATGAACTGCTTCAACACTTCCATTTCTCTGTGAAATATTCCATATTTGGAGAACACACGGTTACTTCAACATTTTTTAGTAGTTCATAACATTGCTATATGTATCAATTTCATTACAAGTTGAAATATTCAGTTTCTACACTTATGCGTTCAGTTGTAACACTTCTGTAGCAATGATTCACAGAAATACTCTGTTTGCTGTAGTGTTCATGTGAATTAACTTCCTAGAACAAGTATGAATTTTTGGTCAAAACTGCATTTCTATAAGAATGGACAGTAATGAACTCCTTCAACACTAGTAATTCTCTGTGAAATGTTACATATTTGGAGAACACACAGTTACTTCAACATTTAGTAGTCGTTCATAACATTACTATGTGTATCACTTTCAGTACAAGTTGATATATTTGCTTTCTACAGTAATGTGTTCTGTTTTAACACTTCTGTAGTAATGATTAACAGAAATGCTTCATTTTCTGTTTTTTTTTTTCATGTGATCTAACTTCAAACAAACAAGTAGGACTTTCGGGTAAAAACTCCATTTCTCCAAGAATGAACAGTAATGATCTGCTTCAACACTAGTAATTCTCTGTGAAATGTTACATAGTTGGAGAACACAGGATTACTTCAATATTTTATAGTAGTTCGTAACGTTACTTGATGTATATCTTTCAGTACAGGTTGAAATAGGTGGTTTCTACACTAATTCGTTCAGTATTAACACTTCTGTAGCAATGGTTCACAGAAATGGTACATTTGCAGTAGTTTTCATGGGAAACAACTTTGAAGAACAAGTATGAATTTTGGGTAAATCTGCATTTTTCTAAGAATGAACAGTGATGAACTGCTTCAGCACTAGTAATTCTCTTTGAAGTATTACATGCTTGGAGAATACATGGTTACTTCAACATTTCCTAGTACTTCATAACCTTATTCTATTTATCTCTTTCTGTAGAACTTGAAATATATTGTTTCTACAGTAATGGGTGGGGTTTTAACACTTGTGTACTAATGATGCACAGAAATGCAACATTTGCAGTAGTTTTCATGTGAAGTGACTTCCAAGAACAAGCATGTCCTTTGTGAAAAAACTGCATTTCTCTATGAATGAACAGTAATGAACTCCTTCATTGCTAGTAATTCTCTTTGAAATGTTACTTTCTTTAAGAAAACCTGTTTACTTAAACATGTTTTAAAGAGTTCGTAACATTTCTCTATGTATTTTTTTCAATATAATTGTAAATATGTGTTTTCTACAGCGTTTCTCACTGGTTTAACCCAACTGTAGTAATTACACACAAATGCTACATTTTCAGTATTTTTCACAAGAAGCAGCTACTAAGAACAATATTGTGTTAAAATTTCATGAACATTTGCCTAACTCATTGAATCCTTCATTGGAGAAAACTCTAAGGGACAAAATGCTGCAAAGTAGTCTTTCCTGTAAAAAGTATATGGGTGGTAAGACATCTGTGTACTGTGCAGTACAGACTGGCAGAGGACAATTTTGTGAATATGAAACTTTGTATGAATCAAACTGTGAATTTTGGGTAAAAACTCCATTTCGCTAAGAATGAACAGTAATGAACTCTTTGAACACTAGTAATTCACACTGAAATGTGACTTCCTTGAAGAAAACACGTTTACTTAAACATGTTCTAAAGATTTCATAACATTACTCTATGTATTTCTTTCAGTAGAATTTGAAATATGTGTTTTCTGCAATAATACATACTGTTTTACCCTAAGTGTATTAATGATGCCCAGAAATGTTACCTTTGCAGTAATTCCTAAAGGAAATAACTTCTAAGAACAAGTTTGTGTTACAATATTTTGAACAGTGGCCCTACTCATTGAATTCCTTAAGCAGATGAAACTTTAAGGTACAAAATGCTGCAAAGTAGTCTTTCATGTAAAAGTATACATATGTTAATATATCTGTGTACTGTGTACTACAGACTGGCAGAGGACAGTTTGTTAATAAGAAACATAGTATGAACCAAACTGTGTATTTTGGTTAAAAATTACATTTCTCTAAGAATGAACAGTAATGAACTCTTTCAACACTAGTAATTCACACTGAAATGTGACTTTCATGAAGCAAACACGTGTACTTAAACATGTTCTAAAGATTTCATAACATTTCTCTATGTATTTATGTCAGTACAAGTTGAAATAGGTGTTTCTACAGTAATACTCTTTTAATACAACTTTAGTAATGATGCAGGGAAGTGCTACATCTGCAGTAATTGTCATAGGAAATAACTTCTAAGAACAAGTTTGTGTTACAATTGTGTGAACAATGGCCTAACTCATTGAATTTCTTAAGTACATGAAACTCTAAGGTACAAATGCTGCAAAGCAGTCTTTCATGTAAAAAGTATAGGGAAGTTAAGAAATCTTTGTATGGAGTGGTACAGACTGGCAGAATATGGTTTTGTGAATATGAAACAGTATGATTCTAAGTGTGTATTCTTTGTAAAAAGTGCATTTGTTTCTGATTGAAGAGTAAAGAACTATTTCAACACTAGTAATTCACACTGAAATCTGACTTTCTTGAACAAAATATGCTTAATTAAACATGCTGTAAAAATTCATAACATTACTCTATGTAACTCAATCAGAATAAGTTGAAATATCTGGCGTCCAGAGTGATAAATGCTGATTTAACACATCTCTAGTAATATTGCTGTGAAATGCTACTATTGCAGTAATTTTCATAAGAAATAGCTTCTAGCATGAAGTTTGTGCTACAATTGCATGAGCAGAGTCATGACTCATTGAATTCCTAAAGTAGAAAGCAACTCAAAGGTACAAAATGCTGCAAAGTAATCTTTCATGTGAAAAGTATAGGGATGTTAAGATATCTGTGTACTGTGCAGTACAGACTGGCAGAGGACAGTTTGCAAATATGAAATTTAGTATGAATCAAACTGTGTATTTTGGGTAAAAACTCTATTTCTCTAAGAATGAACAGTAATGAACTCTTTCAACACTAGTAATTCACACTGAAATGTGACTTCCTTGAAGAAAACACGTTTACTTAAACATGTTCTAAAGATTTCATAACATTACTCTATGTATTTTTTCAGTAGAAGTGGAAATATGTGTTTTCCACAGTAATACACACTGTTTTAACACAACTGTAGTAATGGTGCAGAGAAATGCTACATTTGCAGTAATTTTCATAGGAAATAACTTGTAAGAACAAGTTTGTGTTACAGTTGCATGAACAGTGGCCTAACTCTTTGAATTCCTTAAGTAGATGAAAGTCTAAGGTACAAATGCTGCAAAATAGTCTTTCATGCAAAAAGTATATGGATATTAATATATCTGTGTACTGTGCACTACAGACTGGCAGAGGACAGTTTTGTGAATACGAAACATAGTATGAATCAAACTGTGTATTTTGGGTAAAAACTGCATTTCTCTAAGAATGAACAGTAATGAACTCTTTCAACACTAGTAATTCACACTGAAATGTAACTTTCTTGAAAAAACATGCATAATTAATCATGCTGTTTAGAGTTCATAACATTACTCTATGTATTTCTTTCATTATTAGTGGAAGTCTTCGGCGACTCCAGTAATACATGCTTTTTTAGCACTTCCGTAGTAATGTTGCTCTGAAATGCCACTTCTGAAGCATTTGTCATAAAGAAACAGCTTCTAATATCAAGTTTCTGTTACAACCCTGTGAACAGAGGCCTAATTCATTGAATTCCTTAAGTAGAATGAAACTCTAAGGTGAAAAATACTGCAAGGCACTCTTTCCTGTAAAAAGTTAGGGAAGTTAAGACATCTGTGTAGTGAGTAGTACAGACAGGCAGAAGATGGCTTTCTGAATATGAAACTGAGTATAAATCTAAATGTGCATTTCCAGTGAAAAGTGCATTTCCCTCAAAAAGAACATAATGAACTCTTAAACGATACTAAATCATGCTGATGTGAGATCCTTGAACAAAACAGCTTTAATTAATCATCTTGTACAGAATTTGTAACATTACTCTATGTGTTTCTTTCAGTAGAAGTTGAAATCTTAAGCTTCTCCAGTAAAACATTCTGGTTTAACACTTGTGTAGTAATGCTGCTTTGAAATGCCACTTTTGTAGTAATTTTTGTAAAGAAATCTGTTCTAATATCAAGTCTGTTACAATGGCATAAAGAGAAGCGTAACTCATTGAATTCCTTAGATAGAAACACACTCTAAGGTAGAAAATGCTGCAAAGTACTCTTTCATGTAAAAAGTATAGGGAAGTACAGACATTTGTGTTCTGAGTAGTAGAGAATGGCAGCAAACAGTTTTTTCAATATGAAACTGAGTATGAATCTAAGCATCCAATTTTTGTGAAAAGTGCATTTTTTTCAAAATGAAAAGCAATGAACTCTTTCAACACTACTAAATAACAATGAAATGCGAGTCCCTTGAATAAAACAAGCTTAATTAAACATCTTGAACAGAGTTTATAACTTTATGTTTTGCTTTCAGTAGAAGTAGAAATGTTAGGCATCTCTAGTATTACACCCTGTTTTAAGACTTTTGTACTAATGTTACTCTGAAATTCCACCTTTGTAGTAATTTTCATAAAGAAATAGCTTCTGATATCAAGTTTCTGTTACAACTGGGTGAAAAGAGGCCTAACTCATTGAATTCCTTAAGTAGAAAGACACTCTAAAAAAGAAAATGGTGCAAAGTTCTGTTTTATGTCAAAATTATAGGGAAGTTAAGACATGAGTGTACTGAGTAGTACAGACTGGCAGAAGATGATTTTGTAAATATGAAACTGATTATTAATCTAAACATCAATTTTCAGTCAAAAGTGCATTTCCCTTAGTGAAACATTCATGAACTCTTTCAACACTAATAAATCACCCTGAATTTGAAATCCTTTGAAAAAAACAGGTGTAATTAAACATCCTGTATAGAGTTTATAAATTTACTATATGTTTTTCTTTCAGTAGAATTTGAAATGTTAGTCATCTCCAGTAATACGTATTGTTTTAACACTTCTGTTGTAATGTTGCTTTGAAATGCCACATTTGTAGTAATTTCCATAAGAGCTTCTAATATCAAGTTTTTGTTACAACTGCATGAACAGAGGCCTAAGTCATTGAATTCCTTAAGTAGAATGAAACTCTAAGGTAAAAAATGCTGCAAAGTACTCTTCCATGTAAAAAGTATAGGGAAGTTAAGATATCTGTATACTCAGTAATACCAAATGGCAGCAGACGGTTTTCTCAATATGAAATTGAGTATGAATCTAATCATCCAGTTTGTGTAAAAAGTGCATTTTTCTCAGAATGAAAAGTAATGAACTCTTTCAACACTACTAAATCACGCTGAAATATGAGTCTGTTGAACAAAACAGGTTTAATTTAAAATCTTGTTCAGAGTTTATAACTTTACTTTATGTTTTCTTTCAGTAGAAGTTGAAATGCTAGACATCTCCAGTAAAAGATACGCCTTTAACAATTCTGTAGAAATGTTGTTCAGAAATGCCACTTTTGTGGTAGTTTTTATAAAGAAACAGCTTCTAATATCAAGTTTCTGCTACAGCTGCTTGAACAGAGGCCCAACTCATTTAATTCCTTAAGTATAAACAAACTCAAAAGTAGACAATGCTGCAAAGTATGCTTTCATGGGAAAAGTATGGGGAAGTTAAGACATCTGTGTACTGAGTAGTACAGAAAGGCAGGATTCAGTTTTGTGTGTATTAAACTGGGTATGAATCTAACTGTGTATTTTCTGTTAAAAGCGCACTTCTCTCCGAATGAACAGTAATGAACTCTTTCAATGCTAGTAACTCACACTGAATTGTGACTCCCTTGAAGAAAACACACTTAATTAAACATGTTGAAAAGAGTTTATATCATTACTCTATGTATTTCTTTCAGTAGAAGTTGAAATGTTAGGCGTGTCCAGTAATACATACTGTTTTAACACTTCTATATTAATGTTCCTCTGAAATGACACTTTTGTAGTAATTTTCACAAATGAATTTCTCCTAAGATCAACTTTCTGTTACAATTGAGAGCCCTGACATGTTATAGTAAGTCATGTTTTCTTAGAATAAACATATTTATTACAGATTCATCCACACTACTCTTTCTGTAAAATGAATAAGAAAGAAAAGTCGGAGTGTACGGAGCAGTTTCTGACTTAGAGAAAACAGTTTTCTGGATGTGGAACAGAGTATGAATCTAACAGACATTTTCTATAAGCAGGGATATGATAGGGTTAGGGTTAGGTTTAGAGTTAGGGATAAGTTTAGGGTGTGGTTAGGGTTAGGGTTAAGTTTAGGATTAGGGTTAGGTTAAGAAAAAAACAGATTTAAGAAAGTAACTTCTTCAGTGTTTATACAGCTCAGCCCATGCACTCCTCTCAGTAAAAGTGAAATGAATATTGTCTCCAGTAATACATATTATTTTAACACTTATATAGAAGCACTGCTGTGAAATGCCACTTTTGTTGTAATTTTGTTAAAAAAGAGCTACTAAGATCAACTTTCTCTTACAATTGTTACCAAATGCATAATACTAACTCATGTTTATGTAGAATAAACACCTTTACTACAGGTTCATCCAAAGTACTCTTTTCTGTTAAAAAAAAAATAGGGAAGTTAGGAAAACTGTTCATGGAGCAGTACCTGACTTGGAGGGGATGGTTTTGTGAGTGTAAAACTTTGTAAGAATCTAACCATCCATTTTCTGTAAAATGTGTGTATTTCTCTCAGAATAAATAATAATGAACTCTTTCAACGCTACTAAATCACACTGAAATTCAACTCTCTTGAACCTAAAACCTTTAATTAAGCACCTTGTACAGAGTTTATACCATTACTCAATGTATTTTTTTCTTTTTTTTTTTTGAAAGTTTTCTTTCTTTTTTTTTAAGATTTTATTTATTTATTTTTAGGGAGGGAAGGGAAGGAGATAGAGAGAGAGAGAGAGAGAGAGAGAGAAACATCAATGTGTGGTTGCTGGGAGTTATGGCCTGCAACCCAGGAATGTACCCTGGCTGGGAATCGAACCTGGGACACTTTGGTTCCCAGCCCACGCTCAATCCACTGAGCTACGCCAGCCAGGGCCTCAATGTATTTTTTTCAATAGAAGTTGAAATGTATTGTGTCTTTAATAATACATACTGATTTTACACTTCTGTAGTAGTGTTGCAATGAAATGTCACTTTTGTAGTAATTTTCATAAACAAGTAGATTCTAAGATCAACTTTCTGTTACAATTGAGAGCCCAGATACATGATAGTAAGTCATGTTTTAGTAGAATAAACATGTTTATTACAGATTGATTCAAACTACTCTTTCTGTAGGGCTAGGGCTAGGGTTAGGATTAGGGTTATGGCTAGGGTTAGGGCTCAGGCTAGGGCTAGATTTAGGGTTAGGGTTATGTTTAAATTTATGGTTATTGTTAGGGCTAGTTCTAGGTTTAAGATTAGGGTTAGGATAAGGTTAGGGTTAGAAAAAAAACAGGTTTAAGAAAGTAACTTCATCAGTGTTGATAGAGCTCAGTCAATATACTCCATTGAGAAGTGAAATGTATGGTGTCTCCAGTAGTACATAGGGTTTTAACACCTCTGTAGAAGGGCTAGGGTTAGGTTTCAAGTTCAGGTTTGGGTTTAGGCTAGGGCTAGGGTTAGGGCTAGGGCTTAGGTTAGGGTTAGCGTTATGGTTAGGATCAGGGTCAGGGTCAGTGTCAGGGTCAGTTTTAAGTTTAGAGTTAGGGCAATGGCTATAGCTCGGGTTAGGGTTAGTGTTTTAGCTAGGTCTGCATTAGGTTTAAGGTGAGGGTGAGGAGTTAGGGTTAGTGTTAGGGATAGGGTTATGATTATGGATAGGGTTAGGGTTATGGTAGAGTTTTTATTTGGGGTTATAATTGGCTTTGGGCTTAGGGTTAGGGCTAGGGCTCTAGCTAGGGCTAGGGTTATGGTTTAGTTTGGGGTTATTGCTAGGGTTAGGTCTAGGGATAGTGGTACAGCTGGGGATTGGGTAAGGGCTAATGTTAAGGTTAGGGTCAGGGTTAGGGTTAAGGCTAGGGATAGGATTTGTCTACTGTTAGGGTTAGAGTTAGGGCTAAGCTTAGGGTTAGTGTTATGGTTTCATTTTGTGTTGGGGTTTGGTAGTGGTTGGTATTAA
Source organism: Phyllostomus hastatus (assembly GCF_019186645.2). Lineage (NCBI taxonomy): Eukaryota > Metazoa > Chordata > Mammalia > Chiroptera > Phyllostomidae > Phyllostomus > Phyllostomus hastatus. Next base: position 16,842 of record NW_025333866.1, read on the forward strand.
GGTTAGGGTTAGGGCTAGGGCTAGTGTTTGGGTTAAAGTTGGGGTATTGTTGGGGTTGTGTTTGGGGTGTGTTAGTGTTAGGGTTAGAGGTAGGGCTAGGGTTAGGGTTGGGGTTAGTTTTAGGGCTGTGGTTGAAGTTGCCGTTGGGATTGTTATTAGGGTTAGGGTTAGGATTACGTCTATGGTTAAGGTTAAAGTTAGGGTTGTGGTTAGTGTTACTATTAGAGTTCGGGGTAGGGCTAGGGTTACAGTTAAGGTTAGGGTTCTCAATAGTTTTGGGCTTAGGGCTAGGGTTAGGTTTAGGATTAAAACTAGGTAAGGGTTAGGTTTAGGGTTAGGGCTAGGGCTAGGTTTGGGTTAGCGTTAAGGTTAGGTTCAGGATCAGGGTCATGGTCAGGGTAATGAACTCTTTCAACACTACCATATCATACTGAAATGCAACCCTTGAACAAAACAGATTTAATAAAAGGTCTTGTACAGAGTTTAAAACATTACCCTTTGTATTTCTTTCAGTAGAAGTTGAGATCTTACGCATCTCCAGTAATTCATACTGTTTTAACACTTCTGTAGTAATGTTGCTCTGAAATGCCCATTCAGTTTAAATTTTCAGTTTAAACATCCATTTTCAGTTTAGAGTTCATTTCCCTCAAAATCAACAGTAATGAACTCTTTCAACACTACTAAATCACACTGAAATACGAGACCCTTGAACAAAACAGGCTTAATTAAACATCTGGTACAGAGTTTACAGCATTATTTTATGTATTTCTTTCCGTAGAAGTTGGAATGTTAGTCGTCTCCACTAATACATACTGTTTTAACACTTCCGTACTAATATTGCTCTGAAATGCCATTCTGCAGTAGTTTTCATTAAAAAAAAATGGCTTCTAATATCAATTTTCTGTTACAACTGTGTGAAAGAAGCCTAACTCATTGAATTTCTTAAGGAGGAAGACACTCTAAAGCACAAAATGCTGCAAAGTTCTTATTCATGTAAAAAGTATAGGGAAGTTAAGACATCTGCGTACTGACTTGTACAGACTGGTAGGAGATGGTTTTCAGAATGTGAAACTGAGTATGAGTCTAACCACCTATTTTCACTTAAAAGTGCAATTCCCTCAGAATGAACAGTAATGAACTGTTTCAACACTACTAAAATGCGAGAACCTTGAACAAAACAGGTTTAATCAAACATCGTGCAGAGTTTAGCTTTACTCTATGTATTTCTTTCAGTAGAAGTTGAAATGTTAGGCGTCTCCAGTAATATATACTGTTTTAACATTTCTGTAGTAATGTTGCTCTGAAATGCTACTTTTGTAGTAATTTTCATGAAGGGTTTCTAATATCAAGTTTCTGTTACAACTTTGTGAACAGAAGCCTAACTCATTGAATTCCTTAAGGAATAAACGCTAAGGAAGAAAGTGATGCAGACTACACTTTTATGAAAAAAGTATAGGGAACATAAGACATATGTGTAGTGGGTAGTACAGACTGGCAGGAGATGGTTTTGTGACTCTGAAACTGAGTTTGAGTCTAAACGTCCATTTTCAGTTAAAAGTGCATTTCCCTTAGAATGAACAGTAATCAACTCTTTCAATGCTACAAAATCACACTGAAATTGGACTCCCTTCAAAAAAACAGGTTTAATTAAACATCTTGTACAGAGTTTATAACATTATTCTATGTATTTCTTTCAGTAGAAGTTGAAATGTTAGGTGTCTAGAGTAATACATACTGTTTTAACACTTCTGTAGTAATGTTGCTCTGAAATGCCACTTTTGTAGTAATTTTAATGAAGAAATAGACTCTAATATCAAATTTCTATTACATCTGCATGAACAGAGGCCTAATTCATGGAATTCATTAAGTTGAAAGAAACTCTAAGGTACAAAATGCTGCAAAGTACTCTTTCATGTAAAAAGTATAGGAAAGTTAAGATATCTGTGCACAGAGTACTAGTACAGAATTGCAGAAGACGGTTTTGTCAATATGAAACGGAGTATGAATCTAATCGTCCAATTTGTGCAAGAAGTGCATTTTTCTCAGAATGGAAAGTAATGAACTGTTTCAACGCTACTAAATCATGCTGAAATGCAAGTACCTTGAGCAAAACAGTTTTAACTAAACATCTTGGACAGAGTTTATAACTTTATGCATTTCTTTCAGTAGAAGTTGAAATGTTAGGCATCTCCAGTAATACATACTCTTTTAACACTTCTGTAGTAATGTTGCTCTTAAATGCCACATGCAGTAATTTTCACAAAGAAATAGCTTCTAATATCATGTTTCTGTTACAACTGTGTGAACACAGGCTTAACTCATTGAATTCCTTAAGTACAAAGAGACTCTAAATTAGAAAAGGCTTCAAAGTACTCTTTAATGTAAAGAGTATAGAAAATTTAAGACATCTGTGTACTGAGTAGTACAGACTGCCAGAAGATGGTTTTGTGAATATGAAAGAGAGTATGAATCTCTGTCCAATTTCTGTAAAGAAGTGCACTTCTCTGACAATGAACAGTAATAAACTCTTTCAATGCTACTAAATTATGGTAAAATGCGAATCCCTTGAACAAAACAGACTTAATTAAACATCTTGTACAGAGTTTAGAACATTACTCTATGTATTTCTTTCAGTAGAAGTTGAAATGTTAGGTGTCTAGGGTAATACATACTGTTTTAACACTTCTGTAGTAATGTTGCTCTGAAATGCCACTTTTGTAGTAGTTTTTATAAAGAAATGGCTTCTAATATCAAGTTTCTGTCACAACTGCATGAAAGAAGCCTAACTCATTGAATTCCTTAAGTAGAAAGAAACTCTAAAGTAGACAATGCTGCAAAGTACTCTTTCATGTAAAAAGTATAGGGCAGTTAAGACATTGGTATACTGAGTAGTACAGACTTGCAGGAGATGGTTTTGTGAATATGAAACTGAAAATGAGTCTAAACATCCTTTTTCAATGAAAAGTGTATTTCCCTTAGAATGAACAGTAATTTACTCTTTCAACACTACTAAATCACAATGCATGCAAGACCCTTGAACAAAACAAGTTTAATTAAACATCTTGTAACGAGTTTATAACATTACTCAATGTATTTCTTTCAGTAGAATTTGAAATGTTAGGCATCTCCAGTAATACATACTGTTTTAACACTTCTGTAGTAATGTTGCTCTGAAATGCCACTTTTGTAGTAATTTTCATGAATGAATTTTTCTTAAGATCAACTTTCTGTTACAATTGAAAGCACTGACACATAATAGTAAGTCTGTTTTCTCAGAGTGAACATGTTTATTACAGATTCATCCAAACTACTCTTTCTGTAAAATGAATAGGAAAGAAAAGTCAGTGTGTACAAAGCAGTATCTGACTTAGAGAAGACACTTTTCTGAATGTGAAACAGAGTATGAATCTAACAGACATTTTCTGTAAGCAGGGATAATGATAGGGTTAGGGTTAAGGATCAGTTTAGGGAGCGGATAGGGTTAGGTTTAATTTAAGGTTAGGATTATGTTAAGAAAAAAACAAGTTTAAGAAACTTCTCCAGCGTTTATATAGCTCAGTCCATGTACTCCTCTCAGTAAAAGCGAAATGAATGTTGTCTCTGGTAATGCATACTATTTAAATACTTATGTAGAAGTACTGCTGTGAAATGCCATTTTTGTTGTAATTTTGTTAAAAAAGAGCTACTAAGACCAACTTTCTCTTACAATTGTTACCAAATGCATAATACTAACTCATGTTTATGTAGAATAAACACCTTTACTACAGGTTCATCCAAAGTACTCTTTTCTGTTAAAAAAAAAATAGGGAAGTTAGGAAAACTGTTCATGGAGCAGTACCTGACTTGGAGGGGATGGTTTTGTGAATGTAAAACTTTGTAAGAATCTAACCATCCCTTTTCTGTAAAATGTGTATTTCTCTCAGAATAAATAATAATGAACTCTTTCAACGTTACTAAATCACATTGAAATTCGACTCTCTTGGCCAAAAAAGCTTTAATCAAACATCTTGTACAGAGTTTATAGCGTTACTCAATGTATTTGTTTCAATAGAAGTTGAAATGCATCTTGTTTCCAGTAATACATATGGATTTTTCACTTCTGTAGTAGTGTTGCAATGAAATGTCACTTTTGCAGTAATTTTCATAAAGAAGTAGTTTCTAAGATCAACTTTCTGTTATAATTGGGAGCGCAGAAACATGATAGTAAGTCATGTTTTAGTAGAATAAACATGTTTATTACAGATTGATCCAAACTACTCTTTCTGTAGGGCTAGGTCTAGGGTTAGGATTAGGGTTATGGCAAGGGTTAGGGCTAGGTCTAGTGCTCGGGCTAGGGCTAGATTTAGGATTAGGGTTATGTTTAGATTTAGGGTTATTTTTAGGGCTAGGGCTAGGTTTAAGTTTAGGGTTAGGGTTAGAAAAATATGGTTTAAGAAAGTAAGTTCATCAGTGTTTATAGAGCTCAGTCAATATACTCCCTTGAGTAGAAGTGAAATGCATGGTGTGTCCAGTAGTACACACCGTTTTAACACTTCTGTAGAAGTACTTCTCTGAAATGCCATTTTGTTTAAAAGGGGCTTTTAAGATCAACTTTCTCCTACAGTTTAGAGTACAGTCACGTAATAATAAGCACTGTTTAAGTAGAATAAACTTCTTATGTATAGTTGCTTCCAAACTACTTTTTCCTGTAAAAAGGTTTGGGAAGTTAAGAAATGTGTGTACAGAGCAGTATCTGAATTAGGAAGATGTTTTTGTGAATATGAAACTGAAGATGAATCCCACAGTTCATTTTTTGTATCCAAGTACATATCTCTCATAATGAAAAGTAATGAACTCTTTCGTCATTTACAAATCACTCAGTTAGGAGACTCCATTGAACAAAACAATTGTAAGAAAACACTTTTAGTTTTTATAACATAACTCCATGTACCCCTCTCAGTAGAAGTTCAAATGCTTGTTTCTCCAGTAATACATATAGTTTTAACACTTCTGTGGATGTATTGCTCTGAAATTCCACTATTCTCATAATTTTGATAGAGGAAGAGTAACAAAGAAAATTTTCTGCAACATTAATTGACCAAGATTCCTAACACTAAGTTATGTTTAAGTAGAATAAATCTCTTTAGTACAGATTCTTCCAAAGTATGCTTTCCTTTGAAAAGAATAAAAAAGTTAAGACATGTCTGCAGAGAGCAGTATCTGCTTTGGAGAAGATGGTTTTGTGAATGTGAAACTGAGTATAAATCACACAGTCCAATCTCTGTAACCAGAGTTAGGGTTAGGGTTTGGGTTAGTTTTAGGTTTAGTGTTAGGGTTAGGGGTAGGGTTAGGCTTCAGTTTAGGGTTATGGTTAGGGTTAGATTTAGTGTTAAGTTAAAGGTCAGGGTTAGGGTTATGGTTAATGTTTGTGTCAGGGTTAGGTTTAGGGCTAGGGTTAGGTTTAGGGCTAGGGTTAGCGCTAGGACTATGGTTAGGGGCCGCATTACGGTTAGTGGTTAGGGTTAGGTTTAGGGTTAGAGGTAGGTCTGGTGTTTGGGTTAGGGTTAGAGTTAGGGTTAGGGCTATGGTTAGGGTTAGGGCTAGGGGTAGGGATAGGCCTCCAGTTAGGGTTAGGGTTATTGCAAAGGTTAGGGCTATGGCTAGGGTTAGAGTGAGGGTTAAATTTCAGTTTAGATTTAACATTAGGGTTAGGGTTAGGATTAGGGCTATGGCTAGGGTTAGCCTTAGGGTTTGGGCTTTGTTCGGGTTTGGATTTGGGATTGGTGTTAGGGTCAGGGTTAGGGTTAGGGCTAGGGCTAGGGCTCGGTTTAGGGTTAGGAGTAGGGCTTGGGCTAGGGCTAGGGTTACATTTATGTTAGGTTTAGGGTTAAGGTTAGGGTTAGGCCGAGGGCTAGGTTAAAGGGGAGGGTTAGGGTTAGGGTTTAGGTTAAGGTTAAGTTTACGGTTATGGTTAAGGTTAGGGTTAGGTTTAGGGTGAGCATTAGGGTTAGTTTTAAGGTTAGGTTTAGGGTCAGGGTTAGGATTATGACCACAGTTAGATTTAGGGCTAGGGCTAGGTTTACAGTTAGGGAGAGGTTTAGGGTTAGCGTTAGGGTTAGGGTCAGGGTCGGGGTCAAGGTCAGAGTGAAGGTCAGGGTTACAGCTATGGTTAGGGTTAGAGTAAGGTTTAGTGGCTAGGGTGTGGGTTAGGGCAAGAGAGAGGGCTAGGGGTAGGGCTAGGGGTAGGGCTAGGTCTAGGGTTATGTTTATGGTTATGGCAAGCATTAGGGTTAGTGCTAGGGTTAGGGCTAGAGTTACAGTTAGGTTCACATTTATGGATACGGTTAGGTTTAGGGCTATGGCTAGCATTAGGGTTAGGGTTGGGGTTGGAGTTTTGTTTTGGGTTTGGGGTTGGTGTAGGTGTTAGGGTTAGAGTTAGGATTAGGGTTAGGGCCAGGCTTAGGGCTAGGGATAGGATTAGGGTTATGGTCAGCCTTAGGGCTAGGGTTAGGGATAGGTTTAGGGTTAGTTCTAGGGCTATGGCTAGGGCTCAGGTTAGGGCAAATGTTAGGGATAGGGTTATGGTTAGGGCAAGGTATAGGTTTAGGGTTTGGGCTAGGGATAGGGCTAGGGCTAGTGTTAGGGTTAGGGCTAGGGCTAGCTAGGGTTAATGTTAAAGGTTAGAATTAGGGCTAGGGCTAAGGCTAGCCCTACTGTTAGGGTTAGGGTTTGGTTTAATTTTAGGCTAGTGTTAGGGGTTAGGTTTAGGGTTAACTTTAGTGTTAGGTTTAGGGCTATGCCTAGGGCTAAGCTAGGGTTAGGCTTCAGTTTAGAGCTAGGCCTAGGGCAAAGGCTATGGTTAGGGTTAGTGCTAGGGTTAGGGTTAGTGCTAAGGTTAGGGTTAGTGCTAGGGTTATGGTTCTCATTAGGGCTAGGGCTAGGGTTAGGGTTAGGGCTAGGACTACAGTTAGTGTTAGGGTTTAAGGTTAGAGATAGGGTTAGTGTCATGTTTAGGGTTTGTGTTATTGTTAGGTTTAGGGTTATCGTTAGGACTAGTGCTAGGGTTAGGGAAGGGTTGTGGTTAGGGTTAGGGCCAAGGATAGGGCTAGGGTTATGGTTGGTTTTGGGATTAGGGTTAGGGCTAGGACTAAGGTAGGGTTAGGGCTATGGCCAGGGCTATGGCCAGTTCTAGTTTGAGTGTTTGGGTTACGGTTAGGATTAAGGCTAGGCCTAGGGCTATTGTTATGGTTAGGGTTAGGGTTAGGGTCAGGGTTAGGGTTAGGGTTAGGGTTAGGATTAGTGCTATGGTTATGGTTATGGTTAGGGTTAGTGGTCAGGGTTAGGAATAGGGTTATGGCTAGGGCTAGGGTTATGGATAGGGCTAGCATTAGGGCTGGGTCTAGGGTTAGGGTTAGGGCTATGGCAAGGATTAGGGTTAGGGTTAGGTGTAGGACTAGGTGTAGGGTTAGGTTACAGTTATGGCAAGGGTTATGTCAAAGACTAGGGTTAGGTTTAGGGCTAGAGCTATGGTTAGCATTAGGGGTTAGGGTTAGTGTTAGTGTTAGGGCTAGGGTTAGGGTTAAGGTTAGGGATATGTTATGTTTAGGGTTATGGTTAGGGCTAGCACTAGGTCTAGGGTCGGGGGAGGGGAAGGGTTCAGGTTAAGGCTAGGGCTAGGGCTAGAGTTAGGGTTAGGGTTATGGTTAGGGCAAGGGATACTGCTAGGGCTAGGACTGGGGCTGGGGTTAAGGTTAGGGCTAGGGCTAGGGTTACATTTAAGGTTAGTGTTAGGGTCAGGTTTAGGGTTGGGGTTTGTCTTAGAATTAAGGCTAGTGTTAAAGTTAGTGTTAGGGCTCGGGCTAGGTTTAGGGCTGGGCAGGGCTAGGGTAGGCCTTAGGGTTAGAGTCAGGGTCAGGGTAAGGGTCAAGGTCAGTGTTAGTGCTACAGTTAGGGTTATATTAATGGTTAAAGGTCATGTTTATGGTTAGGGTTAAGGTTAGGACTAGGGCTACGGTTAGGTTTCGAGTTAGTGTTATATTTATATTTAAGGGTAGGGTAATTGTTAGAGCTAAGGCTAGTTTTAGGGTTAGGGTTTAGTGGTAGGGTTGGGGTTGGGTATTGTGTTGGAGTTAGTGTTAGGGTTAGGATAAGGGTTAGGTGAAGGTTACATCTCAGTTTATGAGTAGGACTAGGGTTAGGGTTATTTTTAGATTAATGATTAGGGTTTGGGTTAGGGGTATAGCTAAGGTTAGGGTTAGTACTAGGTTTGGGGTTGGGGTTGGGGTTGCATTGGGTTGGGGTTGGTGTTAGTATAAGGGTTCAGATTAGGGTTAGGAGTAGGTCGAGCACTAGGGTTAGGGTTAAGGTTAGGTCAGGGCTATGGCTAGGGTTAGGGTTAGCATTACGGTTAGTTTTAGGGCTGGTTTAGGGTTAGGGCTAGGGCTAGGTTTAGGGTTAAGGCTTGGGCTAGGGTTAGGGCTAGGTTTAGGGGTAGGCTTAGTGCTAGTGTTAGGGTTAGGGCTAGCATTAGTGTTAGGTTTATGATTAGAGTTAGGGCTAGAGCTACACTAGGGTTAGCTGTAGAGCTAGTGCTAGGGCTATGGTTAGGGCTATGGCTAAAGCTAGGGTAGGCATTAGAGGTTAGGGTTAGGACTAGGGCTATATTTAGGGTTAGGGTTGGGGTTAGGGTTACATTTAGGGTTAGGTTTAGGGTCCGGGTTGGGCTAGGGCTGGGGTTAAGTTTAGGGTTAGGGTTAGGGTTAGGGCTAAGGCTACAGCTAGGTCTATGGTTAGGGTTACATTTAGGGTTAGGGTTATGACCAGGGCTATGGCCAGCTCTAGGGTTAATGTTAGGGCTAGGGTTATGTTGTGGGCTAGGAATAGGGCTATGGTTATGGTTAGCGTTAGGGTTAGGGTTAAGTTTAGCATTATGTTTAGGGTTAGAAAAAAACATGTTGAAGAGAAGAAAGTAACTTCATCACTCTTATAGAGCTCAATCAATGTACTTCTTTCATAGAATGAAATATATGGTCTCTCCAGTAATACATACTCTCTTAACTTCTGTACAAGTACTCCTCTGAAATACCACTTTAGTGGTCATTTTGTTCAAGAAGAACTTTTAAGATCAACTTTCTGTTACTGTTGAGAGCACAGACAGATAATAATAAGTCATGTTTAAGTTGAATAAACATTTTAAGTACACATTCATCAAAGGTACTCTTTCCTGTAAAAAGTTTAGGGAAGTTAAGAAATGTGAATATGGAGCAATATGAGAATTGCAGAAGATGGTTATGCAAATGTGAAACTGAGTATCAATCTGACAGTTCATTTTTTGTATCCAAGTGCATTTCTCTTGTGTTGAACAGTAATGAACTGTTTCAATGCTTTCAAATCACTCAGTAATGAAATGCTTTTGAACAAAAAATTTTAATAAGACACCTTGTACTGTTTTCATAACATTACTCAAAGTACTCCTTTCACTAGAAGTTCAAATGCTTGGTTTCTCCAGTAATACATACAGTTTTAACACTTTTGTGGATGTATTGCTCTGAAATTTCATTTTTCTGGTCATTTTGATAGAGGAAGAGTAACAAAGAATATTTTCTGCAACATTAACTGACCAAGATGCCTACCACTAAGTTATGTTTAAGTAGAATAAATCTCTTTAGTACAGATTTATCCAAAGTATGCTTTCTTCTGACAAGATTAGGAAAGTTAAGACATGTCTGCACAGAGCAGTCTATGCCCTGGAGAAGGTTTTGTGGATGTAAAACTGATAATGAATTTCACACTCCATTCTCTGTAACAAGGGTTATGGTTAGGGTTAGGGTTTGGGTTAGTTTTAGGTTTAGTGTTAGGGTTAGGTTTAGGGTTAGGCTTCAGTTTATGGTTATGGTTAGAGTTAAGGTTAAGGTTAGGGTTACGGTTATGGTTAAGGTTAGTGTTAGTGTTAAGATTAGGGTTAGGGTTAAGGGTAACATTAGGGTTAGGGTTAGGATTAGGGCTGGGTTAGGGTTAGGGCTAGGGCTAGGACTAGGTTTAGGGTTCACATTAGGGTTAGGGTCTGGGTCAGGGTGAGGTTCAAGTTCATGGTTAGGGTTACTATTGCGTGATGGTAAGAGTGGTTAGGGTTAGGCTTAAGGTTAGGGATAGAGCTAGGACTAGGGTTTAGGTTAGTGTTAGAGCATGGGTTAGGGCTAGGGCTAGGATTAGGGTTAGGGTTAGTGCTAAGGCTAGGTCTAGGGCTAGGCTTAGGTTTAGGGTAAAAGTTAGGGCTAGGGCTTCAGTTAGGGTTACAGTTAGTGTTAGGCCTAGAATTAGAGTTAGGGCTAGGGTTAGATTTAGGGTTAGGATCAGGGTAAGGGTTAGGTTTAAGGTGATGGTTAGGGCTATGGTTTGTGTTGGGGTTAGGGTTAGTGTTTAGCGTTAGTGTTAAGTTTAGGGCTAGAGCTAGAGATAGGGTTTGGGTTAGGGTTAGGTGTAAAGTTAGGGCTAGGGTTAGGGCTAGGGCTAGTTCTAGTTCTAGGGTTAGGGTTAACATTATGGCTAGGGCTTCATATAGGATTAGGTTTAGGGTTATGGTTACTTTTAAGGCTAGGGTTAGGGTTAGTGCTAGGGCTTAGGTCAGAGTTAGGGTAAGGTTGGGGCTATGTTTAGGGTTAGGGCTAGGGTTATTGTTAGAGTTATTTTTATGGCTAGGGCTATAGTTAGGATTAGGTTTAGCAATAGGGTAAGTTTCAGGGTCAGGGTTAGGGCTAGTGTTAGGGATAGATTAGGGCTAGGGTAAGGGATAGGTTTAGGGCTAGAGTTAGGGTTAATGTGAGAGCTGGGGTTAGTTTGGGGCTAGGGTTAGTCTACCATTGGGGTTAGGGTTAGTGTTAGGGCTAGGGTTAAGGTGGGTTAGGGCTAAGGTTAGGGTTAGGGCTAAGGCTAAGGCTAGGGCTAGAGTTACGTCTATGGTTAGCGTTAGGGTTAGAGTTATGGCTAGGGTTAGGGTTAGGGTTAAGGCTAGGGCCACATTTAGGGTTAGGCTTAGTGCTGGCGCCAAGGCTGGGGCCATGTCTAGGGTTAGGGTTTGGGTAAGGTTAGGGTTAGAGTTAGGGTTAGTGTTATGCTTAGGATTAGGCTTAGGGTTAGAGTGTAGGTTAGGTTTAGGGTTAGGAATAACTTTAGGGTTATTGTTTCAATTAGGGTTAGGGTTATGGTTAAGTTTAGGGTTAGGGTTATGGTGAGGGCTAGGGTTACAAAAAACAGGTTTAAGAAAGTAACTTCATCAGTGTTTATAGAGCTCAGGCAATATACTCTTTCAGTAGAAGTGAAATGTATGTTGTCTCCAGTAATGTATACTGTTATAACACTTCTGTGGAAGTGCAGCTCTGAAATGCTATTTATTGAAAATTTTGTTTAAAAAGGGCTTTCAAGATCAACTTTCTCTTACATTTGACATTACAGTCAAATAATAATAGGCACTCTTTAAGTAGAATAAACATCTTATGTGTAGTTTCTTCCAAACTACTCATTCCTATAAAAAGGTTTGAGAAGTTAAGAAATGTGTTTACAAAGCAGTCTCTGATTTGGGAAGATGGTTTTGTAAATATGGAACTGAGTATGAATCCAACAGTTCATTTTCTGTATCGACATGCATGTCTCTTGTAATGAACAGTAATGAACTGTTTCAACATTTACAAATCGCTCAGTAATGAGACACCATTGAACAAAACAATTTAAAGAAAACTCTTTGTAGTTTTCATAACATTACTCAATGTACTTGTTTCACTACAAGTTCAAATGCTTGGTTTCTCCAGTAATACATACAGTTTTAACACTTATGTGGATGTAATGCTCTGAAATTTCACTTTTCTGGTTATTTTGAAAGAGGAAGACTAGTAAAGAAAATTTTCTGTAACATTAATTGACAGATGCCTAACACTAAGTTATGTTTAAGTAGAATAAATCTCTTTAGTAAGATTCATCCAAAGTATGCTTTCCTGTGAAAAGAATAGGAAAGTTAAGACACGACTGAACAGAGCAGTATCTGCCTTGTAGAAGAGGGTTTTGTGAATGTGAAACCCTCTAGTATGAATGAGAATGAATCTCAGTCTATTCTCTGTAACCAAGGTTAGGGTTAGGGCTTGTGTTAGTTTTAGGTTTAGTGTTAAGGTTAGGTTTAGGGTTAGGCTTAAGTTTAGGGTTAGGGTTAGGGTTAGCATTAGGGTTAAGGTTAAGTTTAGGGTTAGGGTTACTGTTAAGGTTAGTGTTATGCTTAGGTTTAAGGTTAGGTTTAGAGTTAGGGTCAAGTTTAGGGTTATGGTTAGGATCAGGTCTAGGGTTAGGGCTAGGGTTAGTGTTAGGGATAGGGTCGGTGTCAGGGTGAGGGTCAAGGTCAGTGTTAAGGCTAACATTAAAGTTAGTGTAAGGGTTAGTGGTTAGGGTTAAGGTTAAGGTTAGGGCTACAGCTAGGGCTAGGGTTTGGGTTAGGATTAGGGTTACGGTTAGGGCTCGCACTAATGTTAGGATTAGGGCTAGGGCCAAGGTTAGGTCTAGGGCTAGGGCCAGGGTTGTAGTTACAGTTAGTGTTAAGGCTAGAGTTTGGGTTAGAGCTAGGGCTAGGGTGAGGGTTACAGTCAGAGTCAGGGTGAGGATGAAGGTCAGGGCTAGGGCTCTGATTAGGGGTAGGGTTAGTGTTTAGGGTTAGGGTTAAAGTTAAGGCTAGATCTAGGGTTAGGGTCTGGATTTGTGTTAGGTTTAGGGTTAGGGCTAGGTCTAGGTCTAGGGGTAGTGTTAAGATTAGGGTTAGGGTTAAGTTTAGGGCTAGGGCTAGGTTTAGGGTTAAGGTTATGGTTAGTGTTAGGGCTAGGGTTAGGGCTAGGCCTAGAGTTAGGGTTAGGGTCAGGTTGGGGCTAGGCTGAGGCTTAGGGATAGGGTTAGGGCTAGGGCTATAGCTAAGGCTAGGTTTAGGTTTAGGGCTAGGGTTAGGGTTATGGCTAGGGTTAGGTTTTGGGCTAGGGCTAGGTGGGGGTTATGGTTAGGTCTGGCACTAGAGTTAGGATTACGGTTAGGGTTAGCTACAGGCTTTGGGCTACTGTTAAGTTTAGGGTTAGGTTTAGGGCTAGAGTTAATGCTAGAGTTAGTTTTAGGGTTAGCTCTAGAACTAGGTCTATGGCTAGAGTTAGAATTAGGGTTAGGTTTAGACTTAGGGCTAGGGTTAAAGCACGCTTAGGGCTAGGGCTAGGGTTAGCATTAGTTTTAAGGTTAGTCTTAGGGATGGGTTCGGGTTAGGGCTAGGGCATGGGTTATGGCTAGGGTTAGTGTTAGGTTTAGTTTTAGATCTAGGGTTAGGGTAAGCGTCTCGGTCAGGGTCAGTGTCAGTGTTATGGTTAGGATTAGGGTTAGGGTTTAGGTTTAGGGTTTGGGCTAGGGGTAGGGCTTGGGTTAGGTTTAGGGTTAGGGTTAGGGCTAAGGTTAGGTTTAGGGTTATGGTGAGTGATAGGGTTAGGGTTAGAGCTAGGGTTACGGTTAGGTTTAGGGATAGGGATATGCTTAGGGCTACTTTTAGGGTTGTGGTTAGGGTTAGGTCTAGAGTTAGAGCTAGAGTTAGGGCTAGGTCTTGGCTACGTCTAGGTTTAGAGTGAGAATTGAGGTTAGGTTTAGACTTATGGTTAGGATTAGACTTACATTTAGGCTAGGGCTAGGGCTAGGTTTAGTTTAAGGTTAGTGTTAGGGCTAGGTGTCTGGTTAGGCTAGAGCTAGGGTTAGGGTTAGGGTTATGATTATGGCTAGAGTTAGGGTTTGAGCTAGGGTTAGGGCCAGGGCTTCAGTTATGTTTAGGGTTAGGATTACAGGTAAGACTAAGGCTAGGGTTACAGTTAGGGTTACAGTTAATGTTAGGGTTAGGTTTAGCATGAAGGTCAGGGTCAGGGCTAGGGTAGGGCTACCATTAGGGTTGCAGTTTAGGGTTAGGTTTAGGGCTAAGGTTAGGACTAAGGCTAGGTCTAGGTCCAAGGCTAGGCTTAAGGTTAGGGTAGAGGTTAGGGCTAGGGCTTGGGTTAGGGTTACAGTTAGTGTTAGGGCTAGAGTTAGGGTTAGGATCAGGGTCAGGGTGAGGTTCAAGATCAGAATTAGGGTTATGGTTAGGGTTAATGTTTACGGTTAGGATTAGGGGTAGAGCTACGGCTAGAGTTTCAATTAGTGTTTGGTTAGGATTACGGCTAGGGCTAGTGTTATGGTTAGGGTTAGGGTTAGAGCAATGGATAGGTTTAGGATTAGGGTTAGGGCTAGGGGTGGGTTAGGGTTAGGTTTAGGGCTAGGGCTCAGGATAGGGATAGGTCTAGGGTTAGGATCACGGTTGTGGCTAGGGTTAGGATTCGGTCTGTGGCTAGGGCTAGAGTTAGTGTTCGTGTTAGGGTTAGAATTAGGATTAGGTTTAGGTTTAGGGGTTATGTTTAGTGTTAGGGTTAGGATTAGGGTTAGGGCTCAGCATAGGGCTGGGGCAGGGTTAGGTTTAGTGTAAGGGTTAGGGTTATGGCTAGGGTTAGCATTAGGGCTAGGGCTCGGGCTACAGTTAGGGTTAGTGTTAGGGTTAGGGTTAGGTCTAAGGTTAGTGCAGGGTTTAGCATTAGCATTAGTGTCAGGGTCAGGGTCATGGTCAGGGTTAGTGCTAGGGTTAGGGTTAGGGTCAAGGTTAGGGCCAGAATAAGGGTTATGGTTATGGTTAGGGTTAGGGTTATGGCTTTAGGTCTAGGGCTAGTGCTAGTTCTAAGGCTAGGGCTACAGTTAGGGTTAGGGCTAGGTTTAGCATTAGGGGTTAGGGTTAGCATTACTGTTAGGGCTATGGTTAGGGTGAGTGTTAGGGTTAGGGTTCAGGTTAGGTCTAGGGCTGGGGCAAGGGCCAGCTGTAGGGTTCGTGTTACTGTCAGGGTTAGGGTTAGGTCTAGGGCTAGGGCTATGGTTATGGTATTGTTAGGGTTAGGTTTCAGTTTAAGTTAGGTTTAGGGTTACGTTTAGGGTTAGAAAAAAAAGATGTTTAAGAAAGTAACTTCATCACTGTTTATAGAGCTCAGTCAATTTTCTCTTTTCCGGAATAAAAGGTATGGTGCCTCCAGTAATACATACTGTTTTAACTTCCATGGAGGTACTGCTCTGAAATACCACTTTTGTGGTAATTTTGTTTAAAATGGGCTTTTAAGATCAACTTTCTCTTACAGTTGAGAGTAAGACACATAATAATAGGTCATGTTTAAATACAATAAACATCTTAAGCATACATTCATTGAAAGTACTCTTTACTCTAAAAAGTCTAGGGGAGTTAAGAAATGTGTGTATGGAGCAGTATCTGAATTGCAGAAGACAGTTATGCAAATGTGAAACTGAGTATCAATCTGACAGTTCATTTTCTGTATCGAAGTGCATTTCTTTCATATTGAACAGTGATGAACTGTTTCAATGCTTACAAATCACTCAGTAATGAGACTTTTTTGAACAAAAGAATTTTAAGAAAACACCTTGTACTGTTTTCATAACATTACTCAAAGTACTCCTTTCAATAGAAGTTCAAATGTTTGGTTTCTCCAGTAATACATACAGTTTTAACACTTCTGTGGATGTATTGGTCTGAAATGTTACTTTTCTAGTAATTTTGATAGTGGAAGAGCAATTAAGATAAATTTTCTGCAACATTAATTGACCAAGATGCCTAACACTGAGTTATGTAAAAGTAGAATAAATCTCTTTAGTACAGACTCATCTAAAGTACACTTTCCTGTGAAATGAATAGCGATGTTCAGGCAGGTCTGCACAGAATAGGATCTTCCTTGAAGAAGATGGTCTTTTGAATGTGAAACTGAGTATGAATCTAAGTTCAATTTCTGTTACCAGGGTTAGGTTTAGTCTTCGGGTTAGAGTTAAGGTTAGAGTTATAGTTAGGGTTAGGGTTAGGTTTAGGGTTAGGGTTAAGGTTAATGTTAGGGTGATGGTTAGTGTTAGAAAAAACAGGTTTAAGAAAGTAACTTCATCAGTATTTATAGAGTTCAGTCAATATACTGCTTTGAGGAGAAGTGAAATGTATGGTGTCTCCTGTAATACATACTGTTTTAACACTTGTATAGAAGTACTGCTCTGAAATGCCATTTTGTGGTAATTTTGTTTAAAAACAGCTTTTAAGATCAACTTTCTCTTACAGTTGAGAGTACAGTCACATAAGAATAAATCCTGTTTATGTAGAATAAACATCCTAAGTATAGTTCCTTCCAAACTACTCTTTCCTGTAAAGAGGTTTGGGAAGTTAAATGTGTGTACAGAGCAGTATCTATTTGGGAAGACACTTTTGTGAATATGGACCTGATTATGAATCCAACAGGTTTTTTTTCTATATCCAATTGCACTACTCTAATAATGAGTAATTATTAGACTAATTACTCTAGTAATTAGTCTAGTAATTAGTAATTACTAGAGTAACACTCTAGTAAGTAGAATAATTAACTTACTGTTTCAAGTTCTCAAATCACTCAGTAATGAGATGCCATTGAACAAAACAGTTTTAAGAAAACTCTGTGTAGTTTTTATAACATTACTCAATGTACTCCTTTCAATAGAAGATCAAATGCTTGTTATCTCCAGTAATACATACAGTTTTAATACTTCTGTGGTTGTATTGCTTTGCAATTTCACTTTACTGGTCATTTTGATAGAGGAAGAGTAACTAAGAAAATTTTCTGTAACATTAATTGACCAATATACCTAACACTAACTTATGTATAAGTAGAATAAATCTCTTTAGTACAGATTAATCCAAAGTATGCTTTCCTATGAAAAGAATAGGAAAGTTAAGACATGTCTGTACAGAGCAGTATCTGCCTTGGATAAGACAGTTTTGTGAATGTGAAACTGAGTATGAATCTCACAGTCTGTCCTCTGTAACCAGTTTTAGGGTACAGGTTAGGGTTTGGGTTAGTTTTAGGTTTAGTGTTAGGGTTAGGTTTAGGGTTAGGCTTAAGATCAGGGTTATGGTTAGGGTTAGAGTTAGCATTAAGGTTAAGGTTCGGGTTATGGTTAAGGTTAGTGTTAGGGTTAGTTTTAGGGTTATGGTTAGGGTTAGGGTAAGGTAAGGATCATGATGAGGGTTAGGATTAGAGTTAAGGTTAAGGTTAGTGTTAGGGTTAGTTTTAGGGTTATGGTTAGGGTTAGGGTAAGGTAAGGATCATGATGAGGGTTAAGATTAGAGTTAGGGTTAAGGTTAAGGTTAGGGTTAGTGATATGGTGAAGGTTAGTGTTAGGGATGGGTTTAGAGTTAGGGTTATGGTTAGGGTTAAGGTTAGGGTTAGGGTTACATTTAGTGTTAGAGTTAGATTTAGTGTTAGAGTTAGGTTTAGGATTAGCATTAAGGTTAGGGCTACAGTTAAGTTTAGGGCTAGAGCTAGGGTTTGGGATAGGGTGAGGACTAGGGTTAGATTTAGCACTAAGGCTAGGACTAAGGCCAGGTTAGTGTTAGGATTAAGGATAAGTTTAGGGCTAAGGCTAAGTCTAGGGGAAGGGGAAGGGTTATGGTTAGTGTTAGTGCTAGGGTTAGGTTTAGGGCTAGGTTTAGGGTTAGGGTCAGGGTCGGTGTCAGGATTAGGGTCAGAGTCAGGATTAGGGCTATTGTTAGGGTTAGGGTTGGCTTCAGGGTTGGAGTTGGTGTTGGTGTTATGGTTAGGGTTAGGGCTAGGGCTAAGTTTAGTGTTAGGGTTAGGTTTAGGGATAGGGTTAGTATTAGGGCTATGGTTAGGGTTAGGATTTGGGCCAGGGCTAGGGTTAGCTTAGGCATTAGGGTTAGAGTCAGAGTCAGGGTCAGGGTCAGGGTCAAGGTCAGGGTTATGGCTACAGTTAAATTTAGGGTAAGATTTAGTGGTCAGTGTTAGGGTTAGGGTTTTGCTTAGGGCTATGGATAAGGATAAGTTTAGGGCTAGGGTTAGGGGTAATCTAGGATTATTGTTAGTGTTATGTCAAGAGATAGGGCTAGGGCTAAATTTAGATTTAGGGTTATGTTTAGATTTAGGTTTAGGGTTAGGGAAAAGCTAGGTTCAGGGTTAGGGTAGTGTTAGGGTTGGCACTGAGGTAGGTATGGAGTTCGGGTTGGTGTTAGGGTTAGGGGTAGGGCAAGGGCTAGGGTTGGGGTTATTCTAGGGCTAGAGCTCAAGCTAGGCTAGGACTATGTTTAGGGTTAGGGCTAGGGCTAGGTTTAGTGTTAGGGTTTAGGGTTAGGGTTAGGGTTAGGGCTAGGGTCAGGGCTAGGGCCAGCTCTCAGGTTTGTGTTAGGGTTAGGGCTAAGGCTAGGGCAATGGTTATTGTTAGCGTTAATGTTAGGATTAAGTTTAGTGTTAGGTTTAGGGTTACATTTAGGGTCAGAAAAAAACATGTTTAAGAATGGAACTTCATCACTATTTAGAGAGTTCCGTCAATTTACTCCTTTCATAGAATAGAATGTATGGTGTCTCCAGTAATGCATACTGTTTTAACTTCTGTACAAGTATTGCTCTGAAATACCACTCTTGCGGTAATTTTGTTGAAGAAGAGCTTTTAAGATCAACTTTCTCTTACTGTTGAGAGCACAGACACATAATAATAAGTCATGTTTAAGTCAAATAAACATCTTAAGTATACATTCATCGAAAGTAGTCTTTCCTGTAAAAAGTTCAGGGAAGTTAAGAAATGTGTGTATGGAGCTCTATCTGAATTGCAGAAGACGGTTATGCAAATGTGAAACTGAGTATCAATCTGACAATTCATTTTCTGTGTCCAAGTGCATTTCTCTCATGTTGAACAGTAATGAACTGTTTCAACGCTTACAAATCACTCAGTAATGAGACACCATTGAACAAAACAATTTTAAGAAACACTTTGTAGTTGTTATAACATTCCTCAATGTACTCTTTTTACTACAAGTTCAAATGCTTGTTTTCCCCAGTAATCCTTACAGTTTAACACTTCTGTGGACATATTGCTCTGAAATTTCACTCTTCTGGTCATTTAGATAGAGGAAGAGTAACTAAGAAAACTTTCTATAACATTAGTTGACCAAGATGCCTAACACTGTTATGTTTAAGTAGAATAAACCTCTTTAGTACAGATTTATCCAAAGTATGCTTTCTTGTGACAAGAATAGGAAAGTTAAGACATGTCTGCATAGAGCACTATATGCCCTGGAGAAGACAGTTTTGTGAATGTAAAACTGAATGTGAATTTCACAGTCCATTCTTTGTAACCAGGGTGAGGGCTAGGGTTAGGGTTAGGGTTAGGGTTAGGGTTAGGGTTAGGGTTAGGGTTAGGGTTAGGGCTCGGGTTAGGGATAGAGTTAAGATAGGGTTTGGGCTAGGTTTAGGGTTAGGGTTAGTGCTAGGGCTATGGTTATGGTTATGGTTCGGGTTAGGAGTAGGATTAGGGTTAGCATCCTGGCTAGGGCTAGCATTTGGGTTAAGGTTAGGGTTAGGGTTAAGTTTAGGGTTAGGAATAGGATTGGTCTTAGGGATAAGGTTATGTTTAGTATTAAGGCTAGTGTTAGGGTTAGCATTAGGGTTCAGGTTCAGGTTAGGGTTACATTTAGATCTAGAGGTAGGGTTAGGGCTAGGGCTTGGGCTAAGGTTAGTGTTATGGTTAGGGTCAGGGTCAGGGTCAGGGTATGGTTAGGATTATGGCAAGTGTTAGGGTTAGTTTAGGGTTGGGGTTGTGTTTTGGGTTGGAATTAGGGTTAGCGTTAGGGTTAGGGCTAGGCCTAGGGTCAGCATTGTGGTTGGGGTTGAAGTTGGTGTTGGGATTGTGTTGATAATTAGGGTTAGTGTTAGGGATTGGGCTCTGGTCAGGTTAGGTTAGGGATAGAGCTAGGGTCACGGCTTGGGTTAGGGTTAAGGCTAGAGTTATGGTTAAGGTTAGGGGTAGGAATAAGATTGGGCTTACAGCTAGGGTTAGGGTTAGGGTTAAGGCTAAGGTTAGGGTTAGGTTCAGGGTTAGAGCTAGGGTTAGGTTTAGGGTTAGGGATAGGGGTAGGGCTAGGTTTAGGGTCAGGGCTAAGGTTAGGGTTAGCGTTAGTGATAGGGTCAGGCTCAGGGTGAGGGTCAAGGTCATTGTTAGGGCTACAGTTAGGGTTAGCGTCAGGGTTAGTGGTTAGGGTTAGGGTTAAGGTTAGGGCTAGAGAAAGGGCTAGGGTTTGGGTTAGGATTGGGGTTAGGGTTATGGCTTGCTCTAGGGTTAGGGTTAGGACGGGCCTAGGGCTAGGGCTAAGGCTAGGTCTAGGGCTACAGTTAGAGTTAGGGTAAAGGATAGGGCTAGGGCTAGGGCTAGGGCTAGGGCTTGGGTTGGGTTCAAGGTTAGTGTCAGGGCTAGAGTTAGTGTTAGGGATAGGGCTATGGTTAAGGATAGGGTTAAGTTTAGGATCAAGGTCAAAGTGAGGTTCAATGTCAGGGTTAGGGCTATGGTTAGTGGTAGAGTTAGAATTAGTGTTTAGGGTTAGGGTTACGGGTAGAGCTAGGGCTAGGGTTTGAGTTTGTGTCAGGTTTAGGATAGGGCTAGGGCTAGTGTTAGTGTTAGGTCTGGAGCTAGGGCTACATCTATGTCTTAGGTTTAGGGTTAGGGTTAAGGTTAAGAATATGGCTAGGTCTAGGTTTAGGGTTAGGGTTGGTTAGAATTAGGGCTATAGTTAAGGTTAGGGCTAGGGCGAGGGCTAGGGTTAGGGTTAGGGTTGGGGCTATGCTTAGTGTTAGGGCTAGGGTTAGGGTTAGGGTTAGCATTAGGGTCTTGGTAAGGGTCAGGGTCAGGGTTAGGGCTTGGTTTATGGTTAGATTAGGGCTAGGGTTAGGTTTAAGTTACAGTTAGGGTTAGGGTTAGAGCTAGGGTTAGGGTTAGAGCGAGTCATAGGGTTAGGGTTAGGGCTATGGTTATGGTTAGGTTTAGGGCTAAGGTTAGGATTTGGGTTAGGGCTAGGGATAGGCTTAGGGTTACTCCTAGGGTTAGGGTTAGGGTTAGGGCTTAGGGTTTGGGTTAGAGTTAAGGTTAGGATTATAGGTAGAGGTAGGGTTAGGGTTAGGTCTTGTCTAGGTCTAGGGTTAGAGTTAGAATTAGGGTTAGGTTTAGCCTTAGGGCTAGGGTTAGCATTAAGGTTAGGTGTAGGGCTTGGGCTAGGGCTAGGGTTAGTTTTAAGGTTAGTGTTAGGGCTAGGGTTCAGGTTAGGCCAGGGCTAGGGTTAGGGGTAGGGTTATGAATAGGGCTAGGGTTAGGCTTAGGCTTAGGGTTAGTCCTCGGGCTAGGGTTAGGGTTAAGATTAGGGTTAGGTGTAGGGTTAGTGTTAGAGTTAGGGCTTGGGCTAGGTTTCGGGTGAGACTTAGGGCTAGGGCTAGGGTTAGTGTGAGGTTTCGTATCAGGGTTGGGTAGGGGTTGAAATTGTGATTAGGGTTCGGGTTGGGGTTGGGGTTGGGGTTGTGGTTGGGTCTGGGTTTGGGATTAGGGTTAGGGCTAGGGCTAGGGTTCAGGCTAGAACTAGGGTTACAGTTTGGTTTGGGGTTAAGGCTAGGGTTAGGGCTAGGGTTAGGTTTAGGGTTAGGTTTATGCCTAGGGTTAGGGTTACGGCTAGGGTTAGGGTTACGGTTAAGGCTATGGTTAAGATTAGGTTTACAATTAGAGTTAGGGGTAGAGTTAGGGGTAGTGTTCGAGTTTGGGTTAGGGTTAGCGTTAAGGTTAATGTGAGATTTAGGATTAGGGTTAGGGTTAGATTTTGGGTTAGGCTTAAGGTTGATGTTAGGGTTAGGGTTAGAGTTAGGGTTAAAGTGGGATAGGGTTTTGGGTTAAGGTAAGGGTTGGCATTAGGGTTAGGGCTAGGGTTAGGATTAGCATTAGGGCCAGAGCTAGGGTTAGGGTTAGATGTGTAGCTATGGCTAGGGTTAGTGTTACTGTTAAGTCTAGCATTAGGGTTAGGCTTGGGGTTTGGTAGGGTTAGGGCTATGATTAGAGTTAGAGTTAGGGATAGGGTTAGAGTTAGGGGTAGTGTTAGGGTTGGGGTTGGGTTAGGGTTAGGGTTCGGGTTCTGGTTAGGGTTAGTTTTAGGAGTGGGGTTTTGGTTATGGCTAGGGCTTGGCCTAAGGTTAGTGGTACAGTTATCGTCAGGGTCAAGGTCAGGGTCAGGGTCAGGTGTATAGCTTGTGTTATGTTTAGATTAGGTCTAGGGTCAGGGTTAGGGTTTTGCCTAGGTTTAGAGTTATGGTTAGGGCTAGGTTTAGAGTTAGGGGTAGTCCTAGGGCTAGGGCTAGGATTAGGGTTAGGCCTCGGTTTAGGGTTAAGATTAAGGTTAGGGCTAGGGCTAGTGTTAGGGGTAGTGTTAGTGTTAGGGTTAGGGCTAGGTTTAGGGTTAGCGTTAGGGCCAGAGCTAGGATTAGGTTTAGGGTTATTTGTAGGGCTAGATTTAGTGTTAGCATTAAGTCTAGTGTTAGGGTTAGGGTTAGGGCTAAGCCTATGATTAGGGTTAGAGTTAGAGCTAGGGTTAGGGATAGTGTCAGGGTTAGGGTGAGGGTTAGGGTTTGGGTTATTGCTAGACTTAGGTCTAGGGTTAGGTTAGGGCTAGGATTAGGGTTAGGGCTAGTGTTAAGGTTAATGTTAAAGTTAGGATTAGGGTTTGGGTAGGGGTTGGGGTTGGGTTTGGGTAAGGGTTAGGGTTATATGTTTAGACTTAGGGGTAGTGATAGGGTTAAGTTTAGGGTTAGGGTTAGTGTTAGGGGTGGGGTTACAGTAAGTGTTAGTTCTAGGGTTAGGGCTAGTGTTAGGGTTAGGGTTGGGGCTAGATCTAAGGTAAGGTTTAGAATCAGGGTTTGGGTTAGGGCTAGGGCTAGCACTTGAGAAGGGATAGGACTATGGTTACGGTTAGGGCTAGGGATAGGCCTAGGGTTAGGGATACTTTTAGGACTAGTGCCAGCTCTATGGTTAGTATTAGAGTTAGGGTTAGAGCTAGGGCTATGGCTACTGCTAGGTTTAAGTGCAGCATTGATTTTGTGGCTAGGGCTAGGCCTAGGGCAGAGTTAGGTTTAGGGTTAGGGCTAGGTTTAGAGTTAGGTTTAGGGTTAGTGTTAGGGTTAGGGCTAGGCTTAGGGTTATGGCAACAGATAGGTTTACAGTTAGCATTAGGGCTTGGGCTCAGGTTAGGTTTTGTGTTAGGTTTATGGTCAGGTTCTTGGTCACATTCAGGGTTAGGGTTAGGGTAAGTGTTAGGGCCACAGCATTGGCTTAGGTTAGGGTTAGGGTTAGGGATAGGGCTAGGGTTAGGGTTAGGGTTGGGTTTGTGGTTGGGGTTATGACTGGGATTAGGGTTAGGTATAAGCTTAGTGTTGGGGCTAGGGCTTGGGCACGGGCTAGGGCTAGGGTGAGGGTTAGGTTTGGGATAAGCTTAGGTTTAGGATTACAAGTTAGTGTTAGGGTAGGTGTTAGGGCTAGGGATAGGGCTAGAGCTAGGGTTAGGGTTAGGGTTATGTTTAGTGTTAGGGTTATTCCTAGAGTTAGGGTTAGGTTTCAGGCTAGGGTTAGGTTTCTGGTAGGGTTAGGTTAAGCTTAAGGCTAGGCCTAGGGTTAGGGTTAATGTTAGGGCTAGGGTTTGGACTATGGATAGCATTATGGTTAGGGTCTAGTTCAGGGTCAGGGTTCGGGTCAGTGTTATGGTTAGATTAGGGTTAGATTAGGATTTGAATAAGGTTTAAGGTTAGGGCTATGATTAGGGTTAAGCTTAGGATTAGTGGTTAGGTTTCTAGTGAGGTTAGGTTTAAGTCTATGGCTAGACCTAAGACTAGGGTTAGGTTTAGGGTGAGTGTTAAGGCTAGGGCTAGGGTTAAGGTTAGGTTAGGGCAAGGGCTAGGGCTAGGACTCAGGTTAGGGTTAGCCCTACTATTAGGATTAGGTTTAGGGTTAGTGTTGGGTTTGGGGTGGGGTTGGGTTTGAGGTTGGTGTTAGGCTATGGGTTAGGGCTAGGTCTAGGGTTAAGGATATGTTTAGGGTTAGTGTGGGGTTTAGGGTTAGATTTAGAGTTAGGGTTAGTGTGAAGTTTAAGGCTAGGTCTGGTGGTATGGTTTGTGTTTGGTTTAGTCTTAGTATTAGGGTTCAGGTTAGGGTTGGGGTTAGGCTTTGGACTAGGGTTAGGTTTAGAGTTAGGGTGAAGGTTAGGGCTAGGGCTAAGGATTGAGTTCGGATTAGGGTTAGGGAAATAGTTGGGGTTAGGGTTAGGCTTAAGACTAGGGTTAGGGTTATTCTTAGGCCTAGGGTTAGGGACACTATTAGAGTTAGGGTCTGGGTCAGGGTCAGGATTAGGGTTAGGTTTAGGGTTAGGGCTAGAGCTAAGACTAGCATTAGGGTTAAGGTTACTGTTATGTTTAGGGCTAAGGCTGTGGTTCAGGTTAGGTCTAGTGCTAGACCTAGGACTAGGTTTATGGTTAGGCTTAGGGTTAGAGTTAGGGTTTAGGGTTGGGGTTAGGGGTAGGGTTAGGGTTAGGGTTAGGGTTAGGCCTGGGGTTAGGGTTAGAGTTAGGGTAAGGGCTATGGCTAAGGTTAGGTCTGGGGCTAGGGCTAGAGTTAGGATTAGGGTTAGAGTTAGGGTTGGGGCTAGGGCTAGGACTGGCCTTGGGGTTATCCTTAGAGTTATAGTTATGATTAGGGCTAGGGCTAGAGCTAAGGTTTGGGATAGGTTTAGGGTTAGAGTTACAGTTAAGGTTAGGGTAGGGGTTAGGGCTAGGGTTAATATTAGGACTAGGTTTAGGTTTAAGTTTAGTGCTAGGTCTAGGACTAAGGTTTGGTTTAGCTTTAGGGTTTGGTTTTGGGTGACGGTTACAGTTAGGGCTAGGGCTAGGGTTAATGACACTGATAGGGTTAGCATCAGGGTTAGGCTCAGTGTCAGGGTCAGTGTTAGGGTCAGGATCAGGGGCTAGGGCTAGGGCTAAGGCTAGGGCTAGGACTAGATTTTGGGTTATTGTAAGGGTTAGGTCTGGGGCCAGGTAAGGGTTAGGGTTAAGTTTAGGTTTAGGGCTAGGGCTAGCGCTAGGGTTGGAGTTACATTTATGATTAGGGTTAGGGTTTGGGCTAGGTCTATGGCTATGGCCAAGGCTAGTTTTAGGATTAGGGCTAGAGCTAGGACTAGGGTTAGGGTTAAGTTTAGGGTTATGGGTAGGGTTAGGGTAAGGGTTAGGGCTAGGGCTAGGGCTAAGTTAGGGTTAGAGTTAGGTTTGGGTTTGGGGTTGGATTTAGGGTTAATGTTAGGGTTAGTGTTGGTTCTAAGGCTAGGGCTCAGGACTTGGGCTAGGGTGAGGATTAGGGTTAGTGCTAGGGCTAAAGTTAGGGTTAAGTTTACATCTAGCATTAGGGTTTTCGTTAGGGCTAGTGGTAGGGCTAGGGACTTATTGAGGGTTATGATTTGGGCTGGATAGGTTTAGGTTAGGGTTAGGGTTATATTTATAGTAAGGACTATGGATAGGGCTAGGGTGAGGTTTAGGGTTAGAATTCAGGCTATGGCAATCATTGGGTTTACAGTTGGGGTTAGGGTTGTAGTTGGGGTTCAGTTTGGTGTTGGGGTTGGTTTTATGGTTAGGGTTATGGTTAGGTTTAGGGCTAGGGTTAGGGTTGGGTTTAGGGTTAGTGTTAGGCTTAGGGCTAGTGTTATGATTATAGTTATGGGTAAAGCTAGGGCAAGGGCTAGGGTTACAGATAGAGTTTTGGGTACAGTCTAGGTCAGGGTCAGGGTTAGGGGTAAGGGTTAGGGTTAGATTTAGGGTTAGGGCTAGAGCTAGGACTAGGGTTAAGGTTAAGGTTAGGGTTATGGTTTCAGCTAGGGCTATGGTTCAGAGTAGGTCTAAAGCTAGGCCTACGGCTAGCATTAAGGTTAGGATTAGGGTTAGGGTTTGGAAAAGAGCTAGAGTTAGAGTTATTGTTGGGTTTGGGGTTGGGTTTAGGGTTAATGTTAGGGTTACAGATAGGTCTACAGATAGGGCTCAGGCTTGGGCTATAGCTAGGGTCTGGGTTACGTTTAGAGTTAGGGCTAGGTTAAAGTTAGGGTTAGGGCTAGGACAAGGTCTAGGGTTCATGATAACTACAGCGTTAGGGTCAGGGTCAGAATCAGTGTTGAGGTTAGGGTTAGGGTCAGGGTCAGGGTTAGGGGCGAGGGTTAGGGTCAGGATCAGGGTTAGGGACGAGAGTTAGGGTTAGTTTAGTTGATAGGGTTAGGGTTTAGGTTAATGGCTAGAGCTAAGAATAGGCTTAGGCTAGGGTTAGGGTTAGGGGTAGGGCTAGTGTTAGAATTAGTGCTAGGGCTAGGTCTCAGTTTAACATCAGTTTGGGTTAGGGCTAGGCCTAGGTGTAGGGCTAGAGTTCTGGTTAGTGTTTGGTTTAGTGTTAGGTTTGGGGTTAGGCTTACAGACAGTGAGAGGGGTAGGGTGAAAACTAGGGCTACGGTTATGGTTAGGGTTAAGTTTAAGGCTATGGCTACCATTAGGGTTAGGGTTAGGGCTAGGGCTAGGGCTATGCCTAGGTCTAGGGTTAGGGGTACGGTCAGGGCTAGGGCTAGGTTTAGGGTTAGGGTTAGAGTTAGGGTTAGGGCTCTGGCTATGGCTGGGGTACTGGTAGGTTTAGGGCTAGGGTTATTTTAGGGTCTAGGGCTATGGCTAGGGCTAGGATTAGTGTTAGGTTAGGGTTATGCTTAGGTTTAGGGTTAGGGGATAGGGTTAGGTTTAGGTCTGTGACAAGGCTTAGGGTAGAGTTAGGTTTAGGGTTTGGGTTAGGGATAGGGTTAAGGCTAGGGCCAGCACTAGGTTAGGGTTAGGTCTTATGGTGATCTTAGGGTTAGGTCTTGATGTTCTCTTAGTAGTACTAAGTATACTACTTTAGAATTATCCCAACAGGCCCAAATAGATCAAGAGATCCTGATCCACCTTTTCTGCAGTTGAATCAGCACTGGACTGGATCGGCAAATGCCCAGATGCACTCGTGACTCGTCAGCACCTAACTTGTGACCCTGGTTTCTCCAGACTGTGTGTCACACTGCTACAATGGAATTCCAGCCAACATACTTGGACTGATATACAACATCGTTTGAGGGGAGCTTTCTCCACTAATTTGAAAGGACAAATTGATACATTGCAGTTGGAGTGACATCAACAGCTTCAGTATACCCAACGTTTAACCAAACTGGACATTTTTCGAGCCCTTAATGAAAATATTAGTTGGCTGAATCCCAAATTAGGTTTGATGGACTGCATTTGAGAATTTGGGTTTTCAGAGCTGCTGGTTGTTTACTGATTGTAATATTGCTTTGTGTACTTCAGTGTATCTTGAAATTGTTTTCCCAGGGTTGTATCAGAGACCAGCAAGTAGCCACCTTTATGAAACCTTTAGCAGTTCTAACTGAAAACAAGGGCTAAGGTATGAAGAACCACTCTGGCAGACGTAAAATTAAAACTCAACACCCACGTAAGAAAGTAAGTGATGAGTCAGTGCATGGAACTGCACCTGTTAAGAAATCCTCCCGTAAGAAGTCAGTCTTACATTATGCTATAACTGCCATGTGATTTGCCTTTGCTGATATCTATGTAATTACTCCCAAAGATTGAAATGTAATCAGACCTATTACTCTTCTTCTTGCCCTAATATGTTTTCTTAGACTGGATTTAGAAATTTAGGTATTCACAACCCATAGAATTTCCTTTCTGCTTTAATTTCTACTATTGCCTTATGACATATATAGATGTTGCTTTTCTTCTGATTTGCATTCGAAAACAGCAGAAGGTAGGTTTCACAGGCTTAACAACCACAATTGATTTTAAAAACTAAAAAATGGGGAGATGTTGGGAACTTCCCTGCCTGGTATTAGAAACTGTAACCACCGCCTAGGCTAAGGCTAAGGGAACGCCCTTGGAACCCTAAGCCAGCAAGGAGTAAAGCTTATTTCCCTGACAGGAGCGCCGCTTCTGCTCCTTCATACCTCACCCTGCCTGGACCCCAATGCTTGGTCGGTTAGCCAATGATGGGTAAGATTCCCCAAGGGGGGAGTGACCTCAGACAGGCACAATCACGTCAGAGGCCCCCAAAAGAAGGACTTTGGGGGCTACGGCAAAAGGGGGTGATGGACTCTTGCCCTTTGGCTTTGACAAAGCCCGAGTCCTCAGCTCTGCAGAGAAAATCTCCTTAATCTCTTGGCTGCCTTACTTCCCTTGCTCCTACCTAAGCCTGAAACAATGACAGGGTGGTGCCAGCTCTGTGCTGGAAAAGGGCAGATTCCCGGGTGATCAGGCCTAAGAAAGAACATGTAAATTCCTGTGAAACCTTCTTTGTTTAGAATGCTCTCAGTTGAATGAGAAGGGTCCAAGGAGGAAGTGGGTTGGTTCCTTAAAATCTTACAGCTCTTTGACCCTGATTCAAAATAGACCCTCAGAGTTCCTTGTTACCTATTGTTGATCCTTACTTCCTCCCAATGAGTAATGTGCTTTACCTGAATTCTTATGCAAAATGAACCCAATAAAAGCCAGTTTGGATGGTAAATTGGCATACTCCCCACTGGAGGGGTGGTCGTTCCGTCCCTACTTCCCCACAGAAACTGCTCTGTCTCTGTGCATGATTTTTCTCGAGTTTCGATGAGCCATCTGCAGCATTCCGTGATCACTGCTGGCCGGTGACCCACATATCATCAGGAATATGATTTTGTTTTCCAAACCAAACTCAAAACTCACCATCTGAAAAGGCAAACATGAGAAAAAGAGCATCATTATTTATTTGGACAAAAAGCCTGTATCTATGGTGAGTTTTGAGAATCAAGAAAAGAGTGAAAGCTGAAATCCTCTTCAGAACTTCACTGTCAAGGTGGGTGGCTGTTATGTAAATAAGTAATTATATATGTTCAAAAAAAAAACAGGAATAAATGGGATCTGGCCAGTGTTCTTACTTCCTGTCCAGGCCTGATCAGAAGTATGGTGTCCAACAATTGTCTTTACAACCTGTTTAGTTTATCAACTTCAAAATTGTAGTATCTCAACCCCATAATGCCTCTGGAATTGTGATTTATGTTTATAGTTATTTTTTAGCATGGAAACAAGCTTAGAGCTAATTTAATAGAACACCTTGGTTTTACAGATGAGAATAACCTGGCCAATGAAACAGAGTCTTCATGCAAAACCTTTCCAGCTGACAGTCACTCTTTTCTCCAGCCTTATTACTGGCTGACACTGCTTTCAGGGGTCAGCAAGGTGGACAAGTCAAACTAGGTGTAACCCTTTTATTCACAAATCATTCAAGTGGTCAAGAAGAGAAATAAAACATTGCTAACTTCTATTTGGAAATAGATTTTGTTAATTATGCTATTACAGTTGCCCTATGTCTCTACTCTTTGTTTCTATCCTTTAGCCCTCCTACCAGCATCATGCCCCTACATTTGTTCATTTCTGTGCATCACACATTTAAGGTCTTTGGAGTCTTATTTCCCATAATTTTCTTAACCTCCCTCTGTTTCCTTGGTCCCTACCATTTATTCTCCCTATTCTTTGTACCTTTCCCCCATTTCCCCCCTCTCTCTCCCCATTGATAAGCCTCAGTATGAACTCTGTTTCTTTGAATGTGTTCCTGTCTAGTTATTTTCTTAGTTCCTTATTGTTTTTTTTAGTTTCAGTTGTCAAGAGTTGTGTTTACTGTCATTTTACTGTTGGTATTTTTGACCTTCTTCTTTATTTTAGACAAGTCCCTTTAACTTGTATATAAGAAGCACTTGGTGATGATGAACTCCTTGAACTTGACCTTATCAGGGAAGCACATTTTCCATGCTTCTGCAGTTTATCTGCCCTTCTCTTCTAAATCATAGCTTTTCGGGAGAGAGTAATCTTGGATGTAGGTTCTTGCTTTTCATGACCTTTAATCTTTCTTTCCAGTCCATTCTTACCTGAAAGGTTTCTTTGGAGAAATCATCTGATGGTCTCATGGCAACTCTTTGAAGGTAACTGTCTCCTTTTTTCTTGCTGCTTTTAAGCTTGTCTCCTTATCTTTCATCTTGGGTGATGTAATTATGATGTGCCTTGGGTTTGTGTTTCCTTGGCTCCAACTGTTTTGCTACTCTCTGAGTTTCCTGGATTTCCTGGAAATCCGTTTCCTTTGTTGGAATAGGGAAGATCTCATTCATTATGTTTTCAAATATGTTTTCAATTTCTAGCTCTTCCTCCTTTCCTCCTGGCACCAACTTAATTCTGATGTTGGAACAATGAAAGTGGTTCTGAGGGTTCCTAAGCCTCTCCTCATTTTTGTTGACTTCTTGTTTCTTCATTCTCTTCTAGTTGAATGTTTATTTCTTCCTTCTGCTCCAAACCATTCATTTGAGTCCTGGTTTCCTTCACATCACTGTGGGTTCACTGTATATTTTGCTTTATTTTACTTTTCATAGCCTTCATTTATTCCTCTATTTTGTGAACATGCTCAGCCATTTCTGTGAGCCTCCTGATCACTACTGTTATTAAATCTTCATCTGATAGCTTGGCTATCTCTTCATTACTTAGTTGTATTTTTTTCTGAAGCTTTGATCTTCTTTTTCATTTTGGCAATTTTTTCTCAGTGTGCCTGTTATGAAGTAAAGTGTGAAGCCTTAGGTCTTCACCAGCATGGGACTACTCACTTGACTACACTTTGGTGGTGTATTTGGGGGATGGATCTCAGAGAGGAGAATAGGACTTGCCCTGCTCTCAAGTGGCTTTCAGTCACTTCCTCTGGTACAAACAAGCGTATTGGGCCCTTCTGGAGCTGTTTCTCTGCTGGAAGGTTTTTTGTACATTCTAGTACCCTGTGGGTCTCTCCAAGGAACTCTCCAGTGAGGCTGGCAGTTTCTCCCAGTGCTGGAACTCTCACAGGCTTTCTTGGTCAGAGGGTTTGAGGGTTTGCTACCCCACACTGAAACACTGGGTTTCGTGGTCTGTGTCACTCCCCAGTTGTACCTCCCAGTTTTTCTGCACACAAATGTGAGCCTGCCTATTCACACCCTACTGCCTCACTTTGTCCACCAGCAGAACCATCACCTGCCACGGCCCTCCAACCACCACTTTGCTGCAAGTTCTCCCTATCCCACCTGCCCACCTCAACCTCTCCTCACAGTCTGAATGAATGTTTCCTCTTTCATTCCTTGGTTGTGGGATCACTATATATTCTGGTTTCCTGGCAGGTCTGGTTATTCTTTGTTTTTAAATTTGTTGTTGTCCTTTCTGTTGTGCAAGAAAGCAAAGTGGATCTACCTACACCTCCAACTTGGCCACAAGGCCTCCTCACTAAATTCTTTATCATTAATTCAAGTAACTAAGAAAGGTGATGGATCAAATGGACTTTGACAGAACTCTCTGTTTCTTAAAGAAATGGGAAGGAGAGTCTGAATTTTGGCTACCACCAAAATTCTGGTCACCTGTGAGTTGCATTTCATCTCTTTCAAGCAACATGGCCAATCAAGCTGACTAAAAAATGAATTAAGTGTGATGGGTGGAGGAATCCTCCAGAAGCAAAGTAATAGAATTGTACGAATCATATGTTGTTAACAATGGGTGATAGAAATCCTTAGGCTTTGGAAATGAAGAGAACACTCCAAACATGGAACAGAAGCTCTTGCCATGGGACTCCACAAGATTTTCAGATTTTGTCCCCAAACTGAGATTTTCAGATCCAGAGGAGGAGAAGAAAGGAGAGGAGTCAGCTGGGACTAAGCCACCTGCTAATGTGCAAATGTGTTCAAGAGCTAAAGAGCATACAGCAGAACTCTGTTCACTTGTCCTAGTAATCAGCAAGAAGATATTCAATATATAGGTGCCTTGCATTAAAAACAATGTCCCCTGCCAGAATGTCCACCTCAGTGCATGGGATGTCAATTTTATAGCACCTACAAGGAGCAGGAACCTCAGCTTGGGAACTAAACATGAAGATTGGTCCCAAATAGTAGATGCCCTGACAGAAGCAAATATAAAACTGCTCCTTAGGAACACTTCCACAACCATGAGCATGGGGACACTCCATAAAATGGTAGGCCTGCCATCAATGAACCAAAACTCAAACTGACATAATCAAAACACTACATGCATTCATCATCCAAACTACATGAGGAGTCACCATGAGAGAGAGATTAGCAGAATCTATAGAGGAAAAATTAACACTCTTGAATAACAAAAAGCCCTGAGTAGTGTGATTCAGTAGGTTGGGTGTTATCCTTCAAACTGAAGGATCACTTGTTCAATTTCCTGTCAGAGCACATGCCTGTGTTGTGGGTCAGGTGCCCAATGAGCATGAGCTTAATGATTCTCCTCTTCCTCTGTCCCTTCCCCTTTCTCTAAAATTAATGAATGAGTAAATGAGTAAATAAATAATAAGGAAAGAAAGAACGAAAGAAAGAAAGAAAGAAAAAGGAAAATCTGAGGGAAACCATTAAGAAGATACATTTTTACTTACTGTAGATAAAAGAAAGTCAGAAACTTGCAATACATAGATAAATGAAGTATTAGAAATAGAAAAAGTGAGTTTAAAGAAAATTTGTTTATTTTAATTGCTTTAAAATGAAATTTAATCTGTAAATAATCATTACAATTTACTTGGCACTTTAGTAAATCTTACATAAAAGTGAAATATGTCACAAGAAAGGTTACTAATCATGGATTGAAAATATCCTATTATATGTTATAAACCCTAACTGGAGAACTAAATTAAATGTAGACATATAAGATCTTAAAGGAAAAAAGATAAAATGGAAGAACAAAAATGTGCTCAAATAAAGACTGAGAAGCCATCTAAAAAGGAAAGAAATAAACAAAAAATAAATGGAACAGTTAGAAATCAGGAACATTTTAACTGGTAAATTTAATCTGTCATTAACAGGAAACAGTTGAAATGTGACAAATCAAGACAGTTGAAGGAAACTGTCATAGACCTTGCCATATGTACTTACAAGAATCCTAATTTAAACAAGGAGATATAGACAGGTTAGACATATGTGTGTATATGTATATATACACACAAGTATATATTATATATTAAATATAAATATACATTGATAGAAATGTATTTAGCTATAAATATAAATATACACTTGTATATCAGCATATATTTATAAATTCCTATAAAATATATATCTTTATAAGCACTGACACAGAAATATATAATGTGGTTTTATATATAAATATATAAATATCAGTGAATATAAATAAATGTTTATGTATCCAATTATATCCCAGGGTATTTATGTATATAAGTTATATATAATGGTATATATTTACATAACATGTAACAAAATAAGTTACATAGTTACTGGATATAAATATATAATTATAGTGGTAAATTAATCTCTTAAAACTCCCATTCAAAGCACGTACAAAATTAAGGTACCTAGATTTACATTTTAAAAAATCTATAATGTCTGTCTGGACAAAAAATTATATTACTTTTTAAAAGCTTGAATAAAAATAGTGAGAAGGATATGTTACCGTCATGCATAGGGAAAAAATATCCTAACAAAGG